>NW_026712334.1:5650771-5829122 GCF_030504385.1 Musca domestica | reverse complement strand
GGGGCTATACGATAGCGTGGACCGATATAGCCCCTCTTCGAACTTGACCTGCCTGCAGACAAAAGAGAGATCTGTGCAAAATTTTAGCTTCCTATCTTAATTTGTTTAGTCTGCAGCGTGATTACAACAGACGGACGGACAGGGCTAAATCGTCTTAGAATTTTACGCTGATCAAGAATATATATACTTTGTTGGGTCTAAATGATTATTTCGATGAGTTACAAACGGAATGACGAACTTAATATACCCTCCATACTTTTTTGGTGGAGGGTATAAAAAGTAAGATATATTTCTTTGTATTTTTTTTTTCAAGAAATATCCCATTTTTTCAACCTACTGGTAAGTTTTATTATCTTTAAGGGATTATTAAGCTCATCGGCTCCGGCCTCATCAGCCCTGCTCGGTTTCTGGTACCAATTTTATTTATTCAATCGTATTTTGTTCATTTTTATGAAATATATTTTAATACTCACAATTTTCATTTAATACCTTTATCATCATCACCGCTCTAAAGTTTTAATTAAGCTTTCATTACTTCATTTACGGCCGAACAATTGCCAAAGTCAGCCATTTTAGTTGCACCTTTAATTAGCCAACGGATATCAAGCAATTGATTACTGGCTGGACTGACACAATTCAATCAATTTTCTCAAGTGCAGAGCGACGACAGCAAAGACGTCAGCATTAAAATTATTATATAAACACTTCCGATTATAATGCTGGCTGGTATTTTCAACATTCTCCGAACGCATACCGATTTGGGGGGATTAGGTAAACCATTGAAAATTTCTAACTGACAAACATTCCAGTTTGACCAATTGGTACCATTGGCCAGCCAGTATGTTTCCTGTGAAGAGAATTGCAATACGACGACTGCGACGTGAGAGGACTGGGGATGGGGGATGGTGATTGTAATTGTTGGTACTGTTATGCCTGACAAGCGTGTTAAGCATTCTAAGCGAACCGAAACGAAGAGCAGAACGACAAGTACGGAACGGAGCAGTTGCAGCAGACATCATCAGACAGGGAATCAAATACACCCGCATATGTACGCAAATTCAGCTAACGCCCGGAGGGTTGACTTTATCATCTGGCCCCTGATGCAGCTAGCCAGCCAGCCAGGCAGTCAGCCATCCAGTCGTAGTGAATAATTACAGAAATTAACGGCTGCCACCGGCAACAAGTTGCAAATGCCATCTTGTTTTATTTTGCGTCGATTTTTTCCTTTTTTTTTTTTGGTGTGCAAAAAGTCGAGAAAAAATGTTCAAAAACAACATGCGACTACATGCTGCATGTGGACAACACTATGCCGCCAGAATAACGAAGTGGTAGACAGTAACATTATTACACATACACACACACACACACACACACACACACACACACACATGGAGACATGCACCCGTGGCCAATTCACCTGCATTCCATTGATTTGAATTCTTCCCAATTTTCAGAAGAGGAAGTCAAATTTTCGTTTGCTTCTTAAATTTTTTGAGGTTACTTGGGTACGTGCTTCCCCGTTTTGTTTTGATTTCATGACGACAGACAGATCCATACCCAATGAACTCAATTGAGTGGAAATGTGATTCTGACAACAAAAATGACTCACTTCACTCAAGGAAAAATGTTGGGGCAAACACTTGGGTATAGCGAAATTATTAGTTAGTACGAAAAATTTGGTTAGAATACCGCCAGTACCATTAAAAAAATAAGAAGGATACTTTTAAATCCCCACCCATTGAGTAAAGAAAACTTTTTTATATAAAAGTATCTGATTCAAACGTGTTTAAATACAAATGACAAATACCAGTAAGACCGTTGGGATAATGCTGTTAAACTTTTCAAAAATCAAAAGAATTTTAGTTTTATTTAATTCTTTGGTTCCTCTTCTATTGAGCTTACGATCTCGTCACTTGGGTAAAAAAATGTTTTTGTCATAGAAGTTATTTTTTAAAAATAACTTCTGGGGAGAATATCCCAGACAAAAAACAAGGGAACTGATGAGGATTGGTGGCTCTTTCCGAACCTAGGTATTCCCTGCCTTACCCCCTGGTAAACATTACCATCGTTCTCCCACTATAAACAAACGTTGTTTTATAAAAACAACAATAAAGGGATAAGCCTGACCATTTTGCAACAACAAAATACTACGGTATCCCGAACAAACAAGCCACACTGTTCTTTTCAAAAAACCCATAAAGTGGGTGAGTCCTTTATATGAGGCTACCTACATAGACAAGGGCTACCTCAAGGATTGTCATGTACCAAATCTTCCTAAATACCAAATTTGGAACCATTTCGTGTGTAAATATGACCAGGATTCTCAAAATACCGAATATCGGTGGATATCGTATATATGCGCTATAGGAAAACGTTGACCTAAATATTCAATGTTCTACCGAGCTAGGACTTATTATGAACTACAAATACAATTTTTGGACAAATTGGTGGAAAATCTTGCAAAAATCTCAAAACACCAAATATCGGATCTATATATACTATATTCCGCTACCCTAGCTAGAACCAATGACGAACTGCGAATACCAATTTTTAGACAAGTCCGTGGAAAAATGTGGTAAAACCAATCAAATACCGAATATCGGAAGGCGCCGTTATATTGGGGCTGTACAAAAAATGGGGACTTATACATACAATGTTTCGCCATCTAAGCTAGAAACCCATTATGACATACAATCCGTAAAACAAATGTGGCGAAAATCATCAAAATACCGAATATTCGGACATACCATTATATGACATCCCAAAGTCAATATTATTTAGTACTTTTCGTACTTTTAGTAAGTATTTTCTAATCATCTATCTTGTATTAAAAAAATTTAAACTTAATTCCATATTTTAGGTTTCCAGTTCTATCGGTTCACCACAATTCCAATATGTACCATTTAATGGACATAAGTACAAATTTCTATAACTACCTGCATCACATTTCAGTTTTCCAACCCTTTCGGTTCTTCCCAAAACCAACTTGTGCCAAATATAGTACATATAAGTACAAATTTCCAAATCTGCCGTCATATAGCAATCCTACAATGCAATAGTAATCTCATTTCCAAATTTCAAGATACAAGCTCTTTTGTTTCACCCAAATCCAAATTGTACGAAATTTAGTACCAGTTAGTACACATTTCTACAACTTCCTATATTGTACAATCTATATATATATATATTATTATTATTATTATTATTATATATATAAAAGGAAGTTGTGTTAGTTACTACGCTTATAGCTTAAGAACCGCTGGACTGATTTTAACGATTCATACAAATTCGGAATTGTCTCCTCTCCGAAAAGGATAATATCAAAAAAAAAAAAAAAAAAAAAAAAAACGCGTAAAAATGTGGTTATTAACATTTTCATTTTGAATTTAGAAATGTACAATAGTAATGTTTTATTTTTCATGATTTTTTTTTTCCATTTTGACTTACTTTTTTCTAATGTACATTTGTAGTGTTTTTTATATTTTATTTTTGAATTCGAATATTAATACCAATTTATTTTATTAGCTTGATTTCTTGAGAACTGAAATTGATGGCGGGTTATATGGAAGTGTAGTACCGAATTATGTGGTGGCGAAACGGAATAGATGATATCGAAATAATTTAACGCGATTACACCAAAGTTAAAAGATAATCACTTTTTCAAAATCGCTAAAAAATCACGAAAAAGAGATCTCATTGCAAAAATTATCAAATCGGAAAAAATCGAAAAAAAAACTTTTAATGGAATCGATTTTAAAATAATAGTACATTCTATTGACAAACTTTGTAAGGATCTTTAAGCATTTGCTGTAAAAATCAGCGAACAAGTTGAAGATTTTTTCAATTTGTTATTCTTCTTTTGTCAATTTTATTCAATTTGTATTATCATATTGAATTCAGTGGATTTTTTGTGAACAAATAAAGAATAATTTTTCAATATATACAATTTTTCACCAAAAAAAAAAAAAAAAAAAAAAATAAAATAAAATAAAATAAAATAAGTGCGAAATACGATGTTAACTGATATCTACCTTTCAACTACAGGGCCGACATCGTGGATCAGCTGGAAGATGCGAACACATTTAAACAAACAAAAATGGCAGAAAAAGCCTAATGGGGCTCATTTCAAATCGTGGACCTACTTCTTTCATGTGACAATAATCCGTCCAATGAGAGCTCAAAATGCAAAATTCTTTGGGAGTACAATCAGTAAAATACCAAATTTAAAGGGTGCAAAATAGTACAGCGAATGGGACTTTTAGTAAGAAAAGGATTTATATCCTTCCAGAAATTCTTCCCAAACATTCAAGATACCTTAAATCGCTTTCGCAGGTCATGATATCGATCATAATTCACGGATAAGGGTACAACCCGATTTCATATTTATATAACCATCGTATTTTTTATGGGGTCTCCAACTTACAATTTTAATGGCAAATAAAACAAATCGGACAAACAGACCGACATGGTTAGGGGGACTTATGAGGACTCCAGGTGCTAATGGCTATAAAAAACTTATTAACTTTGGCTATTCTTAAATCATTCAGCCCTCAATTATAAGGTGTACAAAATATAGTAAATTCCAAATTACTGCTCATTTGACTGGAAAATTTTGTTACAATTTTTACCATACTAAAAATTTATTTGATCCCTTACATAGGCTTAAATATGTGCACAGGTATTTAAAACACTTTTCATCGACCAGTACGTGAACACTTATATCAGTCATATCTGTGAATAATTATGCTTTGACAAATATGCATAATAAACAAGAACTACGGGCCGCCAACGCGGACCGGGCCAGCTAGTCCAATATAAATCTTAATTTTAAATTTCAGGACTCCAGCTCTTTCGGTTCTCCCGAAATTTAAAATGTTCCAAATTTGGTACCATTCTGTACACATAAGTACGAAAGCTAATTACATACCTCAGTCCTACAATGCATTGGTAATCTTATCAGCATTTCAGCTCTATAGCAAATCGGAACTGATTCTCATTCCTTATTTCCAGTTTTTAGCTCTAATGGTTCACATCATACGAAATGGTACCTACATTATGTTTTAGCACTTTTCGTTACGTTTCAGTGGGAATTTATAATAACCCTTTGGTACATTCCAAATTTGAAAGTTATAGCTCTACTGGTTCATTACATACAAAGGGTGCCATGCTTTAGTACGTTTAAGTACGAATTTCCAAAAAACCCAGCCTGACATTTTTGAACCAAGAGTGATTCTCACTCAAAAATGCATGATTGTAGCTTTAGCCGATTTGTCTGAGCGTTAATGAATCATTAAGTCACTCAGTCAATTAATATTCCATTTTATTAAAATAGATATGGTGACGCTGATCTAAACAGTGCTAAACTTGCTGGATTTCTCCTTCATCAGAGTGGTTTTCCAAATTTTGGATGGTACGTCAAATGTTGTTTAAGTATTATTAATTTAATCCCATTCGTCGGATATCTAGTTATTATCAACTCCTATATTTTTAAAATGGCAGGCCTCTGGAGAATTTTATGTAACACATTATGTTTTTCAATTCCTTATAGTAACAATTGAGTTAAATGTTTTTTTTCTAACTTGCATGTTATTTCCCGTTTTTCACTCAATTTTTTTCCTTTCAACTAAAATAAATCTTCATGATCAACAACAATCAACATCGAGCCGACCGATTGGGTTGCCTTACTTCGCTATGCTAAAGTTTTTCAATAAACAAATAATTCAGATTTTCAGTCGGAAGACTACAGGCTAGATTCTATTCCAGACGGTATCGCAGACTTTACCTAACCGTCTTAGCCTGTTTGCAGGTCTAGTGTTTGGTTAGCCTCTCCACAACTACGAACAACTACTACTGTTTGTCTTGTTGTTGTTGTTGTTGTTTGGAATTATTGTTTACTCGTTTTCTTGGACATGGACAAGTTTCCAGAAGCTCTAATGTGGTCGTACTAGAGCCTAAAGTGCCCCTCGAAACAAAAAAAGAAACGATTTAAGATCAAGGAAAACAGAAAGAGGGACGTAAGGGCGGGGTGAAGCATTTTAAAGATGTGTTTAAGAAGTCGTTCTTTTTCTTCTTATAATGTGTGTATTATTGTCAATGCATTAGACACTGTAAACAGTGGAGGACAAATGTGGAAGTGTTCAATGCTTGGGTATTTAAATTTTAAGTCTGTGTCTGTGGCCAAATGTCTAGATGCTTGTCCTCAAACAGCAAACATACAAAATTAAATATTGTATTTAATGAAAATATTTAACTTTCACTGTGTTCAAGTCTCACACATTAACAATAGAAAAGACCAAACATATAGTCGAACAGTATGGCCGACGAGAAATCAGATGGAATTTTAATGCATAAGCATCTAAAGCAGGAAAAAACGCCGAAGAAGTTGTTGCTGTGGTGGCAAGCTAAGAAAAAAGGAACACAAATAGCGGGTTTCTTTTGCAGTTATTTACAATGAAAATAAAGTCTCTAAACCGGGCTGAACATCAACAGCAAAAAACTGGGCTCCAATGCAGTCAAATGACAATGACGGCGATGCAGATGATGAAGTATGGTGGAAGCATTAACAGAGAAAGAGAGAGAGAGAGAGAGAGAGAGAGAAGCCAATCCAGCAGATTATGGTCAATGTTCTACCAACAGACGGAAGGTGAGAACATTTGTCTTAAACTGCTGAGAATACTATGACCAGGAGAGCGAAAGAAGAAGACAAGCCAATCTGATTGAGAGACAAAACTAACATTCAAGAACGCGACTGAACTAAACGTCCCTAACAGAAGTCTTGTCGGCAAGAGGAGAACAAATTGCCTATGGCGTGGGGGTTGTAATAAGGTTGGTTAAAAGTATACTCCTGTGAACGTGGAAAATCCCAAATCAGGTTGGAATTTGCTGACCTATACTGAAGAATCGAATTTGAGGACAATGGTTCGAAACCTAGCTGATTTATATTTATTGTTTTATCGTTAAGCTTAGATCGAGATCGAAGATGGGCAATATCGGTCCACTCCGTCTGGTACCTCCCACACAAAAGGTCGAAATTTTCCAAAAAAAAAAAAAAAACAGTAAGGAAAGCTCAAAAGTCGGGCGGGGCCGACTATATGATACCCTACACCACTATGCATATTTAGTAGAGCTCTCGTAAAAAGGTTTATACAGGGCATTTCAGAGCTCTATGAGATATTTGGTACAAAATCAAAATCTATCTAATTCTATCGTGCATTTTACGAACTATAGCTATCTCTGAACCGGGTTTCTCCAAATTTTACGTATTAGCTTCTAGACTGGTGATTTGGGCTGATATTGACCATTTAGAGCACATTTAACCCGAAATCGGATGAAGATATATATGAGAGCTATATCCAAATCTGAACCGATTTCGATAAAATTTAAAACATCTATTCCTGTGCTCCATCTAATACCTGGTACCAAATATCACGGTTGTGGAGTGAATATTACGAATGTATGAGATTAAAACTCTAAATCGGATGAAACATATATATGGTTGCTATATCTATATCTGAACCGATTTTCACTAAATTTGATATACTTGATTCTAGGCTGAATTTGGTCCGATGTACTAAAATTCAGTCCATTTGGACTTATATCGGCCATTTGGTGCACAATTAACCCGAAATCGGATGAAGATATATATGGGAGCTATATCCAAATCTGATCCGATTTCGATAAAATTACAAACAGCAATTTCTGGGCTGTATCTTATATCTGGTACCAAATATCATTCTTGTGGAGTGCATATTACGAATGTGAGAGACTTAAACACCAAATCGGATGAAAGATATATATGGGAGCTATAGCTATATCTGAACCGATTTTCTCCAAATTTTATATACTTGCTTCTAGGCCGAACTCAGTTGGGTGTGCCAAAATTCAGGTAGTTTGGACTGATAGTGGACATTTGGTGCACATTTAACCCGAAATCGGATGAATATATATGGGAGCTATAGCTGTTTCTGAACCGATTTTCTCCAAATTTGTTGTATTTGCTTTAAGGCTAATCTCGGTCACATGTGCCAAAATTCGGGCATTTGGGCCGATATTGGCCATTTGGTGGTCAATTAACCCGAAATCGGATGAAGATATATATGGGAGCTATATCCAAATCTGAACCGATTTCGATAAAATTTAAAACAGCTATTTCTGTGCTCCATCTAATACCTGGTACCAAATATCACGGTTGTGGAGTGCATAGTAGGAATGTTAGGGACTTAAAGATCAAATCGGATGAAAGATATATATGGGAGCTATAGCTATATCTGAACCAATTTTCTCCAAATTTTATATACTTGCTTCTAGGCCGAACTCAGTTGGGTGTGCCAAAATTCAGGTAATTTGGACTGATAGTGGACATTTGGTGCACATTTAACCCGAAATCGGATGAATATATATATATGGGAGCTATAGCTGTTTCTGAACCGATTTTCTCCAAATTTGTTGTATTTGCTTTAAGGCTAATCTCGGTCACATGTGCCAAAATTCGGGCCATTTGGGCTGATATTGGCCATTTGGTGCACATTTAACCCGAAATCGGATGAAGATATATATGGGAGCTATATCTAAATTTGATCCGATTCTCACCAATTTCAATAGGGTTCGTCCTTGGGCCAAAAAAATATTGTTTGGAAAATTTCATCTCAATCGGATAATAAATGCGACCTGCATTTTGTTCACAAGAATACATGGACAGACGGACGGACGGACGGACTGACATGCATAAATCGACTCAGAAAGTGATTCTATGAAGGTTCTCAAAAGTAACTATGGGTCTATCTCGTTTCCTTCTCCATGTTACAAACATAACATAAATAAAAAAAAAAAAAAAAAATATATATATATATATATATATATATATATATATATATATATATATATATATATATATATATATATATATATATATATATATATATATATATATTTATATATATATTTTTTTTACTGCACATCTATCTCTTTGTGTGCAGTAATATATATATATATATAATATATATATATATATATATATATATATATATATATATATATATATATATATTATTTATTTATTTTTTTTTTTTTGGAAAATTTCGACCTTTGCTCCAACTTTGAAAATCATAATATTTGCATCATTTCTAGGTCAGGTGCAAAAAAGGACAATGTCGGTCCACTCCATCAAGTACCTCCTCCACAAAAGATCAACATTTTGAAAAATGTGAACTCTTATAAAATCCGATATACTAGTCTGATTGTCTTCAAATTATACACATCACTATATTTTCACTAACCAAAAGTCTGGTGTGAAGATGGAATATATCGGCCCACTCCTCCAGGGTCAAAATTTTTGAATAATCAAAACGATCATAAAATCCAAAATAAGCATCCGTTTCTCTTCATATTTGGCACATCCCATTATTTTACTAACACAAGATCAGCTGTGAAGATGGGATATATCACAGGGTGAAAATTGTGAATATCCATGAAGCTCATATAACGCGAAATTAACATCCGATTTCATTCGGACTTGGTAAGTCTCAATATTTCTATCAACGCAAGATCTGTTTTAAAGATGAACGGAACAGCCCCCACAAAGGGTCAAAATTTTGAATACCCATAAAGTTAATAAAAAACGACATTTGATCCGATTCTTTTCAGACTTGGTATATCTCAATTACTCCATCAAGACTAGATCTGTTATAATGATGGGAGGGATCGCACAATTTCTTCTGGTACATCCCACACATAGTGTTCAAGATTTTGAAAAACAAAACGCTCAAAAAAATGAATAAATAAGCATCCAACTCTCTTGAAATTTCACACATCCAACCTTCATCTCATCATCATATTTTAACACGAGTAGATTGTAATTTAGAATTTAACATCAATAAAGCACCCGATTTTACAAATTTCAACTACTAGTAACATTTAGTACTTTCTAGATACCAACAGAAACCTATATCTCAAAATTCAGAATTATAGTATTATTAATTTCCCAAATACAAAGACAAAGAATACTATCGCACAATTATGTACTTTTCGTACCTCTTTAGTTCGATCTTCGAAAGAGCTTACCAAATTAAAGATTGCTGCTTCAACCTTTGGTTGAAGTTATGCATACCTCAGTTGCCTGAATGAAGTTCAAGTTCAGCTGCAGTCACTTGAATTATTTGAGTGTTTTCTCTCGCACACTTTCTCTCTCTCTCTCTCTCTGTCATTTCCCTCATTTGTTTTCAAAGTCATGGTTTCATTTGCCATCAAGAAACAGCCTACACATTTTAACAGCGAATACTTGGTCATAAGATTTTCTTGAATGATGTCCAAGAATGATTGGGGGGATTTTGGGCTATGTGATATTTACGCATGCGCAAAATATTTGTTCAACAATTTTGTGGTGGCTTCTTGCCAGCTTTGAATGCTGATTGGCCTTTTGCTGCTGCTGTTTAGGGGGTTCTGGTTCTTGGCGGTTTAATAATGTTGTTGTATTTGTGTTATCACCTGTTTTTCGGTATGTGGTGGCATGATATGCCGTAAGCTGTGGTGTGGCATCACGGCATACCAGTGTGGCCAAAAACTGTGATTTAGCATGGTTTGGTTGGTCAGCACATCAAGTTGCTGACAACGTGCGTGCTATAAGATATATAGATTGGACTTTTTGGAAACAAGAAACGAAAATTTGGGGTTAATTTGTTTAAAGAATTTATAACAAAGATTTTCAATAATAATTTGTAATTAGTCCCGGGAAAGGTTAGATTTTCTATAAATACAAGTTCAAGTGGTAAGGAGAATGAAAAGGTAAAAAATTATTCATATCATGGTAGAATAACAAGGTAACCTTTTATCGTCAGTTGTTATCAATTTGATACTTAAAAAAAGATGTTCTAATACAAATTTGTCTTACATATTGGGTACAGAATTGTTATTGTACCCAAGGTAGGCAAGAAGATGTTACAATGGATGCGATTTGTGGAATAAATTGGTATTTATACCCTACAACACCATGTGTTGGGGGTATTATAAGTTTGATTGGGCCAACAATTATGTAACACTTCGAAATATTGATTTCCCACATAGGAAAGTATATATGGGTCTTCCTATCTCGCCGAGTTGAGTCGATCTAGCTATGTATGTCCGTCCGTCTGTCCGTCTGTCCATGTTAATTTGTAATCACTTTACAGGTCGCAATTATGACCCGATCTTCACGAAATTTAGAATGGAGGTGGGGCTAGGGTCAGAATAGAACCCTATTTCTTTTGGAGATGATCGCATAATATTTAGGGGTCGAAATGGACCAAAATCTGAAAAAATGTCGGATTTTGCAGTAGCTATACATGTCGCAATTATAGACCAATCGTAACTTCGCATGTAGCTAGAGTTTAGGGCGGGGAAGAAGCCTACCAATTTGGGTGGTCATCGGATAATATTTAGCGGGTAAAATAGACCATATCTTTTGTGTTGAAAAAATTCAAAATTTTTCATTAAACCGCGAATATTTTAAATCGCGGCGAAATCACAAAGCCATGACAAGGTTACTCCTGATCTTTACATTGATGTAAACATCCAACAAAACGGATATATAGCAAAATATGTGCGATATATATGACTATCAAAGAAGATATGCTTGAAAGATCTCTTATATGTCGAGAACGGCTGAACTGATTTCGACAGTTCCCATTATTTCAGAATGGCCTCTTGGCAGGAAAGAAACAACGTCTAAAAAATCGCATAAAAATATCTCTCTAAAGATGAAAATATTGATTTTGTAAAATTTTCTTATATTTTTTTCAATTTTGTCACATTTTTGGCATATTTTCATTTTGAATTAATCATTTGGTAATATTTCTACAGCTAAAAAACGAAGTAGTTAGGATACCAGGATATCATATACAGATAGCATTTATGGCCCGATCCTAACGAAATTTTGCATGGAGATAAGAAGAGGGTCAGAATAGAAGCCTACTCTTTTTGGAAATGATCGCCATATATTTAGGGGTTGAAATGAACCAAAATCTGAACTGAACCAAAAAAAATTGTCAGCAGGTCGTAATTATCGCCCGATCCTCAGGCACATTTTAATGGGGGTTACCGGACATTGCAAAAACCAAGCAGTTTTGGATGGCCATCCAAAAATATTCAATGTGTGAAATAGTTTGCCAACTTTTGTAGACAAAATACGAAAATGTCCATTCCATTGACTTTTCGGAGAATTCACAAAATACAGGAAAGTCGCACTTCTGACTATTTCGTTAACGCTGATTTCGTTGAAGAATATAGTCAAATGTCTGTATCTCATATAGATGCGTTTCAGTCAAAAACCAATAATAAATGCTAATCTTTTGCCACTTCTGAGAGATTATAGGTCTTTGGGAAATATTGCTTCCAGATCTAGGAAGACCATTTAAGTGCAACATCTACCAATAAATTGGAAATGAGCAAATTAGTTAAAGTTGCTATTATTCGAAAATTAAAGAACGAAACCTGATGGTTTTCTTTTATTATTTGTCACAATAGCTTGTGGAATTCTTTCGAGTATCTCGCCTATATAAACTGTATCGTTTATTATAGTGTTGTAGGTTATTCAACGGTCGGCCCCGCTCGACTGTAGCCTTTGCTTACTTGTTTAGGAATATTTTTTTTTTCATATACAATGTGCCTATTTTCAGTTTGCCCGCACAAGGTTCGGGGTGAGATAAAAAAAAACTGCAACAAAATCAAACGCCATAATTTTTACATTTTTTTTAAATTTTATTGAATGAAAGCAAAAAATGTCGGAAATAGCATCAAATTTTAGAATATGTTTATATTTGTTTGAATTGCCAATGTATATAGCCTTTAAACGGCCAATGAAACCGCCACACGCTGTCCGATTGTTGATCTGCGTTATTATGGGCCATTCCCGGCGAAGCACTTGCTTGAGGTGATCGAAACTTTGGTATTTTTTAGTGCCAACCATGCTTTTTTAAAAAAAAAAAAAAAAAAAAAACACTCCAGACACAGTAGTCCAACGCATTGGTATCCGGAGATTTTGATGGCCATTGTGCGCTGGAAATGAAGCGAGGAACCTCATTTTGTAACCATTCTTTGGTGGCGCGTGCTGATTGCAATGGTGGTGTTTGCGTGCCCCAGGCTTTAGTACACGCTCCAGAATATTTTCGCGATAATATTCAGCTTTAATTCTGATGCCACGGTTGATTAATGCGAGCGGAGAGCGACCATTGGCTGTTATGGCGGCGCACTCCATCACCATGGCCGTCGCTTGGGTTCTGGTGGCCAACCGAAGGTGCACATTTTCAGCTAACCTCTTTGGCAAGTAAACACGATCATATTGTTTGTTTACAAACTGCTGGACAACGAATGTTTTCTCATCGGAGAAAACCAAATTCGGAAGTTCACCAATTTCGGCCAAGCGAAGCAATTCTTAGGCTCTTTTGAGTCTATTTCCTTTCTTTCAGTTGCGCTGTAAGTTCTTGAACTTATTGAAATTTCAATGGCTTTACCCCGAGCTCATTTTTCAATATTTGCCGAATGGAATATTGCGATATGTTCAGCTCAAGAGCCATTTTTCGGCCACTACGAGACCGGTTTCGATCAAGTCGCCCCTTTAATTTTCGAACCATTTCTGGTGATGTTGCTACCAGTATCACGGTAACGAGCGGTGGTAGGAGACACAAAAGATTTTTGTACGCTTGTAAACAATATAATGAGCTGTCACTGGAATAATTTTAACAGCTGTAGGATCGTATACATATATATATATATATATATATATATATATATATATATATATATATATATATATATATATATATATATATATATATATATATATATATATATATATATATATATATATATATATATATATATAACTGCTGGGGCCTAAGACTAAGACATGGGGCCGTTATGCAAATGAGAACTCAAAATATACGAAATATATATATATATATATATATATATATATATATATATATATATATATATATATTTTCAGGTTGAACGAAAACATAACAAGTGGAGAAGATGTAAATGTTTATAAGTGCGGTTGTAAGATTTAGAAGATTTTCCAAAAGAATTTTAGTTTTATGTAATTCTTTTGTTCCTCTTCTATTGAGCTTACGATCTCGTCATTTGGATAAAAAATGTTTTTTGTCATAGAAGTTATTTTTTAAATAACTTGTGGGGAGAATATCCCAGACAAGAAACAAGGGAACTGATGAGGATTGGTGGCTCTTTCCGTAACCTAGGTATTCCCTGCCTTACCCCCTGGTAAACATTACCATCGTTCTCCACTCATAAACAAACGTTGTTTTTATAAAAACAACTATAGTGGGATTTTGCCTGACGATTTTGCAACAACAAAATACTATGGAATCCCAAACAAGCAAGCCAAACACTGTTCTATATATATATATATATATATATATATATATATATATATATATATATATATATATATATATATATATATATATATATATATTTCGTATATTTTGAGTTCTCATTTGCATAACGGCCCCATGTCTTAGTCTTAGGCCCCAGCAGTTATCGCAATACATATGAAATCTCTCGGTTTCAGTCATATCCCTTCGCTCAATAACAAATTTAGTTACATTTAGTACTTTTCATACAATGATCTCAATCCCAGATACTTAGAAGCAAATTTGAGAATTTCAACCCAATTACTTCACTCAACACCATATTAAGCACTATTCGTATAAATTAAGGACGAATTTCCAAACAACCGCCAAATATCAACAACAACCTCTAGAGATGCCGATACCAAATTTCAGAAATTCATTTTGACCACCGACACCAACAGTGACATCGATATGAAATATGTAGGTTATAGCCCTATCCCTTCAGCCAATACCACATTTAGTACCATTAAGTACTTTTCGTAAAACTATAATACGCATCTCCAAACTCACCTCCACACCTCAAACAAAGATACCATCAAACATATAAATATCAAAGTTCAGAATTGTATATCTACCCTTCCCCTAATACCAAATGTTGTGCTATTTAGTACTTTTCGTACTATTATAGTACATATTTCCAAAACCGCCCCCATATCTCACTCCCTGATATCAACAGAGATCTCAATATCGAATTTGCCCTATACTTCACTCAGTACTCTATTAGTACTTTTCGTACAAATATAGAACACATTTCCAAACCACCACAAATCTCAAGCAAGCAGATTCTTGCAGGTTCGGGATTAGAGCATTTATCTTAAACCTATCCACCAGCAGAGACCCCAATACCAACAAGAATCCATTTCCGATGTTTAATTTTCCAATCGACAGTGTTTTCTTCTCTTTTAAATGTCTGTGACTTACAATGTTCAATGATTATGACCCAAGCCCCCAAAAAATCTCACTATATAAAAAAAAAATTCCTAAAATCATTTATTTATAATTTTCCCCTCAAATTTTGAAGCTTTTATTTTTGAACGGGAAACATCTGTTTCCTATTCATATTCTAAACAAAACCACCTGCTCTACATTGATTTTCATTCATATCTACGCAATTCGCAGATACCTAAATATGTTTTGCATCATGCAATACTAGTTCACGCTGGTTGCATGTCCTCACAATTTTTCTCATCGTTTGGTTGGGTGATGGAGAGGAATGATTTGGTTTTGTTTCTTTGCCATCGAATAAATAAAAGGTTCAAGGTTGTCCATCCATCCATTGTTGATCTTGCAACATCGAATTGCAGGTAAAATGCAGTCGCCAGTTTCAACAGCTACGTAAGACATTATCATTCTGCCGCCGTTAACGTCATTTGAAGGTGACATGAAGAGCCTATTGGACAAGAAAATTCGAAAAAAAAGATGTATGTATACACTCATTTTCAGACAAATACGTTTGTAGTTGGATCGTGCAACCGGATTCAGTCAAAGGCATTTGGAGAAAAATCACAGTGCCAAATGCATGGCAAGATCAGCAACAACAACAACAGCATCGTCTATACTAACCAACCAGCATTAGCAATATCAACGTCCAGCAACCAACGGCACAACAACAGGAAAAAAGCCGAAAGTCTCGATTGACAACTTTTCTTCTTCTGGCCAAACGGAGCATCAGCTCCGACGACAAACAAACAAAAAATATTGCTCATGAAATTGTGGTAGACAATGTCGGCTGAAACGACTTTTCAACTTTAATTGAGTACAAAAAGCCAACTCCACCACCAACAACAACAAGAGCAGCAACACGTCCAGAGAAATGTAGAAAGGATGAACGACGGACATCAAAAAAAGAAAAAAAACAAGTAAGCAAAGGCTACAGTCGAGCGGGGCCGACTGTTGAATACCCTACAACACTATAATAAACGATACAGTTTATATAGGCGAGATACTCGAAAGAATTCCACAAGATATTGTGACAAATAATAAAAGAAAACCATCAGGTTTCGTTCTCTAATTTTCGAATAATAATTTGCTTATTTCCAATTTATTGGTAGATGTTGCACGTAAATGGTCTTCCTAGATCTGGAACCAATATTTCCCAAAGACCTATAATCTCTCAGAAGTGGCAAAAGATTAACATTTATTATTGGTTTTTGACTGAAACGCATCTATATGAGATACAGACATTTGACTATATTCTTCAACGAAATCAGCCTTAACGAAATAGTCAGAAGTGCGTCTTTCCTGTATTTGTGAATTCTCCAAAAAGACACTGGAATGGATATTTTCGTATTTTGTCTACAAAAGTTGGCAAACTATTTCACATATTGAATATTTTTGGATGGCCATCCAAAACTATTTGGCTTTTGCAATGTCCGGTAACCTCCATTCAAATGCGCGTGAGGATCGGGCGATAATTACGACTTGCTGACAATTTTGCAGTTTTTTTGTCTATTTCAACCCCTAAATATATGGCGATTATCTCCAAAAAGTGTAGGCTTCTATTCTGACCCTCATCTTATCCCCATGCAAAATTTCATAAGGATCGGGCCATAAATGCGATCTGTATATGATATCCTGATATCCTAACTACTTAGTTTTGTTAGCTGTAGAAATATTACAAAATGTTTAATTCAAAATGAAAATATGCCAAAAATATGACAAAATTGAAAAAATATGAGAAAATTTTACAAAATCAATATTTTCATCTTTAGAGAGATATTTTTATGCGATTTTTTTAGACGTTTTTACTTTCCTGCCAAGAGGCCATTCTGAATTAATGAGAACTGTGGAAATCAGTTCAGCCGTTCTCGACATATAAGAGATTTTTCAAGCATATCTTCTTTGATAAACGTA
The DNA here is from genome assembly GCF_030504385.1 of Musca domestica. Lineage (NCBI taxonomy): Eukaryota > Metazoa > Arthropoda > Insecta > Diptera > Muscidae > Musca > Musca domestica. The sequence goes on along the minus strand of NW_026712334.1, from coordinate 5,811,867 downwards.
TATATCGCACATATTTTGCTATATATCCGTTTTGTTGGATGTTAACATCAATGTAAAGATCAGAAGTAACCTTTTCATGGCTTTGTGATTTCGCCGGGATTTAAAATATTCGCGGTTTAATGAAAAATTTTGAATTTTTTCAACACAAAAAAATATGGTCTATTTTACCCGCTAAATATTATCCGATGACCACCCAAATTGGTAGGCTTCTTCCCCGCCCTAAACTCTAGCTACATGCGAAATTCCGCGTCGATTGGTCTATAATTGCGACCTGTATAGCTTCTGCAAAATCCGACATTTTTTCAGTATTTGGTCCATTTCAACCCCTAAACATTTGGCGATCATCTCCAAAAGAAATAGGGTTCTATTCTGACCCCAGACCCACCTCCATTCTAAATTTCGTGAAGATCGGGCCATAATTGCGACCTGTAGAGTGATTACAAATTAACATGGACAGACGGACAGACGGACAGACGGACAGACGGACAGACGGACGGACGGACATACATAGCTAGATCGACTCAGCTCGGCGAGCTAGGAAGATCCATATATACTTTCCTATGTGGGAAACCAATATTTCGAGGTGTTACATAATTTTTGGCCCAATCAAACTTATAATACCCCCAACACATAGTGTTGTAGGGTATAAAAATCAAGCACCGCAAAGCAGCCTGGCATCCGAACTGAGTCAAGTGCAACATAAAATGCCGTTCCTTTTTTTCTTCTTCTTCTTTTTGTTGCTGCTGTTGGCATACCTGTTGTGGCGGCCGTTACTGCTGCCTCATCTGAATGATGTCAACAAAAAGTCACAGATTTGATATGAAAGGAAAAATCTCAGCTAAAACACATTCCAAATCAAATGTGAGCTAAACCAATGCCAATCCATGACGTTTTGAATTGAGTTTTATTTTTTGGGACGAAAACTCAATCGCGTTCCACTCAAAAACTCAAGATGTGTAAGATCGGAAGGAGAGAGAGAGTTCTAAATGTTGGGTAGACGTTTAACAGTGGTAAGAAGTGTATCATGAAATAGTCAATATTTTAAAATGGCCATAACTCCTTAAATATTGAGTTTTCGGCGTTTTTAGCTATTATTTGTGATCACTTTTTTAAGTGTAAATTAATCATTTTTTTTAATGGCCATAACTTCTTAAATATTGATTTTTCGGTGTCTTTAGCTATTATTTGTGATCATTTTTTCAAGCACGAAATAGTCAATATTTTAAAATGGCCATAACTCCTTAAATATTGAGTTTTCGGCGTTTTTAGCTATTATTTGTGATCACTTTTTTAAGTGTAAATTAATCATTTTTTTTAATGGCCATAACTTCTTAAATATTGATTTTTCGGTGTCTTTAGCTATTATTTGTGATCATTTTTTCAAGCACGAAATAGTCAATATTTTAAAATGGCCATAACTCCTTAAATATTGACTTTTCGGCGTTTTTAGCTATTATTTGTGATCACTTTTTTAAGTGTGAATTAATCTATTTTTTAAAATGGGCATAACTTCTTAAATATTGATTTTTCGGCGTCTTTAGCTATTATTTGTGATCAAATTTTCAAGCACGAAATAGTCAATATTTTAAAATGGCCATAACTCCTTAAATATTGAGTATTTTTTCAGAAAAAAATCCTATTCCCATTAAGAATCATGGACTTTTTTAACTGGACACAACGAATGTTTTTTTTTTTTTTTTTTGGGAAAATATTTGCACTACTTTCGTTCAGAGAGTTATGTACTTGTGAATTTGTTTGTAATATGCAGAGGGGAAAGAAATATTCCCCCGCATAGAATCACATACTGCGATGATGTATGCATGCCCGTCAAGTATTTTTGTAAACGTAGTACTGATTGACCGATTGAAATGAACATTTTTAAGAAAACGATCAATTGTTTGGGTCTAGGACGAACACTGCTGAAATTTATGGAAATCGGTCCATATTTAAATATAGTAGATTATATATATCTTCGTCCGACATCAAATTTTAAGTGTGCCATATGTGTAGTATTCCATATTTAGTAGAGCTCCCGTAACAAAAGAATTTATTTCAAGTAGATCATACCTCCTATCAACATTTGGCTTTAGAGCAGCTATAATTTGGTTTTGGAGTGAACTAATTTATGTTAGGCATATCCAATTCTGAATCAATTTGCAACAAATTTGACGGAGACATTTTTATATTTTATACTAAATAGCATTGCTATAGAGTGCATGATTTCACTTTGAGAAGGATTATATTAAAAACAATAAGCAAAGGCTACAGTCGTGCGGGGCCGACCATGTGACACCCTACAACACTACAATATGTGAGAAGCCCCCTCATGTCCAAATCCATTTTGGAAGATTTCGCTTTTGAAATTAAGTCACGGATCACTGCCCAGATATTACCCTTAGCATTTGGACCAGGGACATTTTCCCAATATTTATGCACTCCGTCGTGCTGTTAGTTTTTGTGGTCCATTTTACGGCTAAATATAATCCAATGGTTATCCAAAATTCTAGAATTTTTCACTGTGCTTAACTATCTTCTCAGGCGTGTCGATTGGCTTCAATTGTGTGATCAGGATTTTTTTCTGCTTTTTGTTCATTTGAACCCCTAAATATTTTGCGATCATCTCCAAAAGCAATTTGGCTATATTCGTCAACGAAATCAGCATAAAAAAGCCAGAAGTTCGCCTATTGTGTATTTCGGATATCGCCTGTAAGTAATGTTGGTATTTTTTCACACAAAAGTAGTGGTCTATTCTACCCGCTGTCTTAAATTCTAATTTCATGCAAGATTTCGTGTCCTTTGGTTTCTATTTGTGACCTTTATAACGGCTGCAAAATCAGGAACATTTTGAGATGTTGGTCCATTTCAACCCCTAAATATATTGCGGACATCTTTGAAAACAATCGCATGCGATAAAAATATGAAAAAATAAAAAAATGTCACAAAATACTACAAAATCTATATTAACATCATTATTAGTATCTTTTTATGCGATTTTTTAGATTTTATACTTTTATGTAAAAAGGGCATTTTAAATTTACAAAATTTGTCGAAACCGCTCCAGCCATTCTGGAGATATAAGCATTCTAGCTTACATCCCCTTCCTTTGTTTAAATATACATTGTATATATTTCTCTATATATATCCGATATTTTTACTATCAGCATCTACGTAACGGTCGGAATTGACTTTTTCGTCTATTTGTGATTTCGCCTGGAATAGAAATATTCGCGGTTTAATGGAACATTTGACTTTTATTTATCACAAATGCTATGGTCTATTTCAATCAGTAAATGTTATCCGATGACCATCAAAATTGGAAGACTTATGCCAAGCCCAAAGCTCTAGCCCCATGCTAACTTCCGCTTCGATTGGTCTATAATTGTGACCTGTTTTTGGTCCATTTCAACTAAATATTATGCGATCATCTCCAAAAGAAATAGGGTTCTATTCTGACATTAACCCCAGCTACATTTTAAATTTCGTGAAGATCAGGCCTTAATTGCGACCTGTAGATTGATTACACATTAACATGGACAGACGGACGGACGGACATACATAGCTAGATCGACTCAACTCGGCAAGATAGGAAGATCCATATATACTTTCCTATGTGGGAAATCAATATTTCATGGTGTTACATAATTTTTGGCCCAATCAAACTTATAATACCCCCAACATATAGTGTTGTAGGGTATCCTGAAACCGATTTTAGGTTTATTGTGCAAATAATGGCTAATATCAGCCGAAATGGAGTGAATATCGGGACGTAGGTTTCCATTTGGCGGAACTCGGATGCGATATATATATATATATATATATATATATATATATATATATATATATATATATATATATATATATATATATATATATCTCATCCGAGTTCCGCCAAATGGAAACCTACGTCCCGATATTCACTCCATTTCGGCTGATATTAGCCATTATTTGCACAATAAACCTAAAATCGGTTTCAGGATATATGTGGGAGCTATATCCAAATCTTTGCCGATCACGATAAGATATCTGATACCAAATAACATTGTTGTCAAATGCAAATTATGAATGTGAGAGACTTAAAGGCCAAATCGGATGAAACATATAAATGGGAGCTATAGCTATATCTAAACCAAATTTTTTACACCCTCCACCATTTAAGCTTTTTTTTAAATAAGTCTATAAGTACCGATGTCCAGTATTAGATCGATATGTGTTATATCTGTAACTAGCAAGTTCCCGCTAAATCGTCAACGAAAAGGCCCCCTTAAAGTTTTAGATTCGTTCCAACAGTTCGTGTTACACCTTTTTAGTACTCAAAATGCACAATTTCTTCCCTTCATATATTGTCAAGTTTTTCCTTTTTCGGAAAGAATAATAAGAAAATGTTTACCTTTTACACAAAAAAATCTCATAATCCTTCATTCTGAAAATTACCGAGGAGTAAAACCATGGCACAATGGACCAACTGTGTTTTTATACCCTACACCACAAGGTGGTCAGGGTATTATGTCTTTGGGCATTTGTTTGTAACAGGCAAAAGGAAACGAGATAGACCCATAGTTCCTTTTGATGATCTGCATAGAATCACATTCTGAGTCGATTTATGCATGTCCGTCCGTCCGTCTGTCCATGTTGCATAGCAAACAAAGTACAGTTCGCATTTATTGCCCTATATAGATGAAAATTTGCACAAATCATTTGTTTGGCCCAAGGACGAACCCTATTGAAATTGGAAATAATCGGTCAAAATTTAGATATAGCTCCCATATATATCCTTGTCCGATTTGCCTTTTATTGTGCACAAAACGTGTAATATCAGTCCGAATTGTATGGAATTTCGCATGTAAGATCAGATTGGACCTAAAAATAAGTATGCCAAATTTGATCGAAATCGGTTCAGATATAGCTATAGCTCCCATATATATTGTTCAACCGATTTGTTATTTCTGTCCTCCGCAGCCGTAATATGCACTCTGTAACAACAATATTTGGGGAAATTTATCAAATACAGCTCAAAAATACATTTGCCAAATTTTATCGAGATCGGTTCAGATTTGGATATAGCTCCCATATATAACTTCGTCCGATTTACCTTGGATTGTGCACCAAACGTCTAATATTTGCCCAAATTGGATGAAATTTGGCACTTACGACCGAATTGAGTCTAGAAGCTAGTATGTCAAATTTGATGAAGAACGGTTCAGATATAGCTATAGCTTCCATATATATTGTTCAACCGATTTGTCATATTTGTCATAACATCGATATTCAGGGAAATATATCAAATACAGCTCAGAAATATCTTTGCCAAATTTTATCGAGATCGGTTCCGATTTGGATATAGCTCCCATATATATTTTTATCCGATTTCAAATTAATTTCGCACCAAATGGGCAATACAAGTCCGAATTTAAAAGATACAAATGCTTCGGCATATTTAGTTCTTTGAACTTTATATTATAACTATAATCATAGCGTGTATGATTGAATTCTCCCATAAAAACTTTTAATTGTTATGCGCAGCTCTACGACATTAGCAAAGTGGTGTAGGGTATCATAAAGTCGGCCCCGCCCGACTTTAAGACTTTCTCTACTGGTTAATATTAAATTTAAGAATCTCAGCTCTATTTTTTACCGATACCAAATTAAGTAAGATTTAGTACGCATATCCAAAACAATCTACTTCTCTCCACCCTAGACATCCGAAATTAGTACCATTCAGTACTTTTCGAACAATTGTAGTAGGCATTTGCAAAACCACCACCAGATCTCAAAACCAGATACAAAACATACATAATTTCGGGATTCCGGCTCTATCTCTTCACCCAGTACCCAATTTAGTACCACTATTAAGTGGTAAGAATAATATAAGTGGACATTTCCAAAACCACCTCCAAAACTTAACCACAGACACCCAATTACAAAACTAGAACCACTAAGTACTCTTCGTACAACTATTGTACGAATTTCCAAGACTACCACTACATCCCAACCTAAGATACCACCAGTTATCTAAATATCAAATTTCAGGATTTTATCTATATCCCTTCAACCAAGACTAGGGAACACCTATCCTGCACTCTCTCTATCAGTGACTATCATTCCATCTTTCAGAACTCTAGCTCATTCTGTTTGATCAATACAAAGTATTCAATTTTGATTACATTTTAGTACTTTTCATACCCCTTTAGTCCGGATTTCCAAAAACCCAACCAGAAGTGTTTTTGAATATCTGGGAGCTTACACATTATTCCTAACAATGTGGTACTCATAACGAACTTAAAATACAGGGTGAGATGAAAAACTACAACATAGTCAAAATTGAATGAAAGCAAAATATGTCGGAAAAATCATCACAGAATAATTGTAGATTTGTTCGAATTGGTCACCTTTGGAACGAATAATGGCCTTCAAACGGCCAATGAAACCGTCACACGCTGCCCGAATGTTGCTCTGCGGTATTTTGGTCCATTCCCGGAGAAGCGCTTGATTGAGGTGATCGGCACTTACGTATGCTTGCTTGCTTTCCAAAATACTTCAGACACAATAGTCCAACGGATTGCTGTGCGCTGGAAATGAAGCGAGGAACCTCATTTTGTAATCATTCTTAGGAGGCGCGTGGTGAGTGCGATGGTGCTGAGTCCTGTTCCAAGATCTGCGGCCAACATGTATGCATTTCCAAGACTTTAATACACCTTCCAGAGTATTTTAGCGATAATATTCGGCTTTTATTCTGATGCCACGATCGATTAATACGAGCGGAGAGCGACCATCGGATGTTATGGCGGCCCACACCATCAACATTACCGATGGTGCATATTTTCAGCTGACCTTTTTGGTAAGTAAATACGATCATTTTGTTTGTTTACAAACTGCTGGGCAACGAACGTTTTCTCATCGGTGAAAACCAAATTCGGCAGTTCACCACTTTCGGCCAAGCGAAACAACTTTTCAACTCTTAACTGTTGCGGTGTAAGTTCTTCCTCTTTTTGGAATTTCAATGGCTTTACCCCGAGCTAATTTTTCAATATTTGCCGAATGGAATATTGCGATATGTTCAGCTCACGAGCCCTTTTTCGTTTCGATCAAGTCGCTTCTTTACTTTTCGAACCATTTCTGCTGTTGTTGCTGTTTTCCTTGACGTCGGCCTACGCTACCAGTAGGTGTGTCTGGTTACTTTTTCACCTGCAATTGTCCAGCAACTTCTTTCTGAGAGAGAAAGGTAGTTTTATTCTCTTTTGCAAGGAAAATGTATAACAAAAGTAAACAGACGTTATTCCTGCAGAAGCTTGCAACTAATCAGCTGATTTTTCAAAACAATCCAATTTATCCCCCAACACTAATTTTACAAGTTTTTTTTTTAAATAAAAAGGAAGTTAACAATAAAATAAAAATATGAGCAGTAGAATAAAGATAGATTTGATGTGCTCGCCGGAATTCTTTAAACGTGTTGCTAATGGCGTTTGTCTAAAAATGTTGCAAATAGTCTTTTATTTTCTTACTAGCTAACCCGGACCGCGTTGCTGGCCCATAGTATTAGCGTGTAATGCATATTTTTAAGAACCTAATATAAGTTGTAAATGGTTATCTTTTCTCTAAAGCCCGGTCAGCGTTGCCGGCCCCTACTTTTAGTTTTTAATGCATATTTTTTAAAGCATTATAGAACACTGATCTGAATGATTTCAAAATAGTCAAAGATAATTGGTCTTTTACACCCATTACCGTAAGATAGGAATTAATTTATTTTTGTCATTTAAATTGTGTGTTGGAAAACCCATAAAGTCCATATTTTTCTTCATAGTATAATTCAATAACGATCCAAAAAAATAATATTCGTGATTTTTTCATGTTTCTGCCACAACTTGATATTTCGGAGTTCAAAGCATGTAGACGTACATCCCACATCTACGTTCCCAGCCAATATTCTCTTGAGAGTTAAAAATTCAATAGTATAGCAAATTTTTTTTTCTGACCAAACATTGGTTAGGAATGTGGATTTGCGGGTACACTAATGTGGGAACTATACTCAAAAAAAAAATGCCTATGTGAACAATTATCTGTAAGACGATTCTCTATCCCAGAGTAGCCTAAATACAATTTTTTAGCCAAATCAATTGATGAATGTGATCAAGACCAAGATGGACTCTACTCCAAAAGTCAAAATATTATGAGAAGAGGTTTTTTACACCCGTAGAAACAAAGATGCCAAATAAAGGCCTGAAAAATGAAAAAAAAAAAAATGTCGAAAACCCCGAATATAGCTTAAATTATATAATGGTTCTACCAAAACGTGATCATTTTTTGCGAGGATGGTTTCTTCTCAAATTACCAACTTTTGCTAAAATGCGTATGAGTAAAATATGGTTAAAATGTAAACTATACTTGAAAAAGGAGTGTACCCTTATCCGGGGGTCATATATCGTGACCTGCAAAAGCGATTTAAGATATCTTGAATGTTTTTTTTTCCTAAATGTCCAATTCGCTCTACCATTTTGCACCCTTTATATTCAGTATTTCACTGATTGCAATTCCAATGAATTGCATTTTGAGTTCTCATTGGGCGGATTATTGTAATATGAAAGAAATAGGTCCACATATAAGGGTTATATCAAAGCATGGTCCTATTCTTAAAATTATTTGAAAAAATGTGTTGTTCTCTTAAAATCTCAAATTACCAACATTTGATATACATCTATATCTATAAAAGAGGAAAATGTTTGTACGTTTGTTTGTTTGTTTGTTTGTTTGTTTGTTTGTTTGTAATTTATGGACTCGAAAACTGCTGAATAGATTTTTCTGAAAATTTCCATATATACTGCAACATCGCCTGAAAGTAACATAGGCTATATACATTTTTGAATTTCCACTTGGAACTGGAGATATAGCATCAGAATCGGAGGTACCTCCCAAAAATTTAGATTTTATATGCACATATCTATTGATCGGTTAAAGATACAGTCTACAAATTTGGAATGTGTAACGGAATTTGGAACAAAAATAAGTTTGCTAAATTATATTGTAATCGGTTCAGATTTGGATATAGCTCCCATATATATTTTCGACCGATTTCGTTCATTTGAAGCCTCAAACACAATATGAATGTTCGATTCCAATGAAATTTGGAATATGTGACGGGATTTGATCCGAAAATAAATTTGTCAAATTATATTGAAATCGGTTCAGATTTGGATATAGCTCCCATATATATTTTCGGCCGATTTCAAGCATTTGATGCACCAAACACGCTATGTATCCCCAATTTCAATGAAATTTGAAACGTGTGATAGATTTTATCTAAAAAAATTTATTTCCCAAATTATATCGAAATCGGTTCAGATTTGGATTTAACTCCCATATATATTTTCGGCCGATTTCATGTATTTGGTGGACCAAATAAGATATGTATGTCCAAATTTAATGAAATTTAAAATAAGTAACGGAATCGGGAGCAAAAATGAATTTTTCAAATTATATTGAAATCGGTTCAGATTTGGATATAGCTCCCATATATATTTTCCGCCGATTTCACATATTTGATGCACAAAACACGATACGTATTTCCGATTCCAATGAAATTCGGCATGAGTGGCTAAATTTGGTACAAAAATAAATTTGACAAATTATATTCAAATACGCTCAGATTTAATTATAGCTCCCATATATATACTCAGCCGATTTCACATATTTGATGCACCCAAAGCGAGAAAGACGAAATCTGGCACCAGAAAAAATTTCCAAATTTTATTGAAATCAGTTGAGGTTTGGGTATAGCTAACATATGTGTGGTTACAATAATAAATGTGACAAATTAATTGGAAATTAGTTAAGATTTAGATACAGCTCCCATATATATATTCTCGGCCGATTTCACGTATTTGACGCACTAAATTCAATGAAATATGAAAGGTGTGGCGGAATTTGGTGTAAAAGTAATTTTTTTAAAATTATATTTAAATCGTATCAGATTGGGATATGATTTTAATAAGAACCATTGACCCACAACGCCTTAGGCTAACACTAAAAAACAACACAACAATTAATTTGAAATACGCTTATTACGGCGAAGTATGTTGCTATCTCGAATTCATTAATTGCAACAGAAATGCCACTCATCTTCAAAAGATTGCAGTTTACTGCACGCTTGGTATTTGCTATGATTGCAATGAAATTTGGAATATGTGACTGGATTTGATCCGAAAATAAATTTGTCAAATTATATTGAAATCGGTTCAGATTTGGATATAGCTCCCATATATATTTTCGGCCGATTTCAAGCATTTGATGCACCAAACACGCTATGTATCCCCAATTTCAATGAAATTTGAAACGTGTGATAGATTTTATCTAAAAAAAATTTATTTCCCAAATTATATTGAAATCGGTTCAGAGTTGGATATAGCTCCCATATATATTTTCGGCCGATTTCATGTATTTGGTGGTCCAAATAAGATATGTATGTCCAAATTTAATGAAATTTAAAATAAGTAACGGAATCGGGAGCAAAAATGAATTTTTCAAATTATATTGAAATCGGTTCAGATTTGGATATAGCTCCCATATATATTTTCGACCGATTTCATGTATTTGATGCACCAAACACGCTATGTATCTCTAATTTCAATGAAATTTGGAATCTGTAGGGGAAATTAAAACGAATATACATTTGTCAAATTATAGTAAAATCGGTTCAGATTTGGATATAGCTCTCATATATATTTTCGACCGATTTCATGTATTTTATGCACCATGCACGATATGTATGTTCGATTCCAAAGAAATTTGGAATATGTAACGGGATTTTGATTAGAAAATGAATTAGTCAAATTATATTAAAATCGGTTCAGATTTGGATATAGCTCCCATATATATTTTCCGCCGATTTCACATATTTGATGCACAAAACACGATACGTATTTCCGATTCCAATGAAATTCGGCATGAGTGGCTAAACTTGGTACAAAAATAAATTTGACAAATTATATTCAAATACGCTCGGATTTAATTATAGCTCCCACATATATACTCAGCCGATTTCACATATTTGATGCACCCAAAGCGAGAAAGACGAAATCTGGCACCAGAAAAAATTGCCAAATTTTATTGAAAACAGTTGAGGTTTGGGTATAGCTAACATATGTGTGGTTACAATAATAAATGTGACAAATTAATTGGAAATTAGTTAAGATTTGGATATAGCTCCCATATATATATTCTCGGCCGATTTCACGTATTTGACGCACCAATTTCAATGAAATATGAAAGGTGTGGCGGAATTTGGTGTAAAAGTATTTTTTTTAAAATTATATTTAAATCGGATCAGATTGGGATATGATTTTAATAAGAACCATTGACCCACAACGCCTTAGGCTAACACTAAAAAACAACACAACAATTAATTTGAAATACGCTTATTACGGCGAAGTATGTTGCTATCTTGAATTCATTAATTGCAACAGAAATACCACTCAACTTCAAAAGATTGCAGTTTACTGCACGCTTGGTATTTGCTATGAAATAAATAAATCCGAAGGACAAACCCTTCGTGTATGTATGTCATGTTACCGTTTTTCTAATGGTTTTGTATATTTACGCATTAAAGTAGTGCAATAATTTTTTTTTAATTATAAAATTTCTTTTTTTTAACCAACATATATTCGTAAATAAAATTTTGAATGCATATAAAATCAAAAGGGGTAGCGAAGCGCACCGGGTTCAGCTAGTCTGATATATATTTTGAACAACTGATTATTCATGAAACCCCTAGGAAAAATTTAAAACTCTACGGTAACTTTTGCGAAGTATAGAGCAAAATATTTGAGGCCCTTTGTGTTTGGTTAAACTATATAAAATGGACCCTAAAAACGTTTGATCCCCCCCTTTTTGGGATTGTTATGTACCAACCAAACTGACTACTGATGATAGCGCATAGTCACCGTATAACGTTTCATGGGAGTTAAGGTTACTTTTAAGGTTTCGGAAGAATTTTCCGAGGAAATGTATCCTTTTCTTTCCAAATTTTCAATTTGCTCCACTATTTTATATAGTTCGCATATAACAGTGCTCTTCATATTCGGTATTTCGCTGGTTGCAGTCCCAATGAGTTTTGCATTTTAAGTTCTCATTGGATGGATTATTTCCATATCTAGTCAATTTCCATTGATTTTTTTTTCGATTTTTCCCGATTTGAGAATTTTTGCCATGAGATCTCTTTTATCGTGTTTTTTTAGCGATTTTGAAAAAGTAATTATCTTTTAACATTGGTCTAACCGCGTTAAGTTATTTCTATATCATTTGACTGACTTCCATGCAACCCGCCATCAATTTCAGTTCTCAAGAAATCAAGTCAATTAAATAAATTGGTATTAATATTCGAATTAAAAAAATATAAAAAAAACACTACTAATGTACATTAGAAAAAAGTAAGTCAAAATGGAAAAAAAATCATGCAAAATAAAACATTACTATTGTACATTTCAAAAGTCAAAATGAAAATGTTAATATATCACATTTTTACGCGATTTTTTTAATATTATCCTTTTCGGAAAAGAGACAATTCCGAATTTGTATGAATCGTTAAAATCGGATCAGCGGATCTTGAGTTATAAGCGTAGTAACTAACACAACTTACATTTATATATATAGATTACATATTTATATTTACGTTTTTCACATTTTGTAAAGTTGTTCTCCAAAAACAATTAGTTTTGCTAATTCCAAAAAAATATTTTCAAATTGAAAGCCCAACAAGTAAAAAAGCTGTAAATTCGGCCGGGCCGAACTTTAAATACCCTCCACCATTTGGTACAAATTTGGCAATTTCTAAAAAAAAAAAAATAAAATCCGTTAAAAATTCTGTTCAATCTTAAAAATACCAAATGCTTATACGACGACGTGGACCTGTACAGGCAACTTTTGTCATAAGTTATTACAATATTTAAATGCGAAACTTGAAGAAAAATCTGTTTAAAATCATCAAAATACCGAATATGGGGGGTACCGTTATATGAGGGCTATACGAAGACGTGGACCTACATGGTTCATTTTCTGTTTTATGCTGCAGTATCTATTACGAACTTCAAATACCAAATTTGGAACGATTCCGTTAAATAATGTCGCTAAAATATTCAAAATAACGAATATCGGGGGTACCGTTTTATGGGGGCTATATGAAGACGTGGACTTACATGGCTCATTTTTTGACTTAGGATGTAGTAGTAACTATTACGAACTTCAAATACCAAATTTGAAACGATTCCGGTAAACAATGTCGCTAAAATCATCAAAATACCGAATATCGGGGGGTACCGTTATATGGGGGCTACACGAAGACGTGGACCAGAACAGATAATTGTCTGTCTTAGGCTGTAGTATCTATTACGAACTTCAAATGCCAAATTTGAAACAATTCCGGTGAATAATGTCGCTAAAATCATCAAAATACCGAATATCGGGAGGTACCGTTATATAGGGGCTATATGATAACTTGGACCTACATGACCCATTTACGAACTTAACCTGCCTACTGACAAAATATATATGTGTGCAAAATTTTAGCCTTCTATCTCAATTTGTTTGAAAGATAGACAGACGGACAGACAGACAGACAGACAGACATGGCAAAATCGTCTTAGAATTTTACGCTGATCAAGAATATATATACTTTGTTGGGTCTGACATGAGTATTTCGAGCAGTTACAAACGGAATGACAAAATTAATATACCCTCCATAGTATGGTGGAGGGTATAAAAAGAAATAAACAAACAATAGAAAGCATCTGATTGAATGTCGCTGAATGCGAAGAAGAAGAGTTGCAAGTGATTGCAAGAAGAAATTTGTCCAGCAAGAATTTACAAACTCTCACTGAAATAACTGTCAACATTTCTCTCTCCAACCGCTCTCTTTTGCAGAACTTTGTTAAGATTTAACATTTGTTACAAATTTTAGGGTAACCAAACACACCTAGTATCACGATAACGTGCGATGGCACGAGACACAAAAGATTTATTCACATTTAAATGCTGGAGTGCCCTAGCGATAGCCACTTGCTGTTTTAAAGCCAAATATAAAGAAATCACCCTTTCACGATAAAATTCCATCACGAATGACGTTTTTTCTGGAAAATTCTCACCAAAATGCTATTGTACGCTTTTAAACAATATAATGAGCTGTTACTGGAAAAAATTTAACAGCTGTCGGACGAGTGGCTTAGAAAGCAGCCTATATATGACGTCGATATCTTAATATGAGAATTGTAGAAAAAGTGGAACTATATGAAACAAATTATCTTTATTTACCATAGAATACGACTCTCAACCACAGAAAAAAGGGTGTTCCCCAAGAATTGTTTCTCTATGATTTTGTAAACAGCCACTCGATTGTAACCACTGTCCAATTTGACATTAGGTAAAACTCGGGAGAAAGGAGTTGTTTAGGAAAATCGCAGTTTATTCATACATTCTTCAGTTGCAAACCTGCTGCTGACGCCGCAGCTACAGCTGACTTCACGGCAGAGACGTCAAATACGCAGAAGCAACAGCCGACTTACTCTTTACAATTCTGCTACATGTGGTATGATCATCATGATCTACCTACCATGCATCGTTGTCCGACCGACCCCCTGCCCCCGTCCATCATAAAACCCACCATCATCGCTCGCTTCGTCTTCAATTTAGCCATTTGTAGCACAATCGACAAGCAACAGTTAGACTTGTTCCACAGCCAGCAACAGATACGAGGCCAAAGAAAGTATCGCATTTAACTGCGTGTATTTCAACTTCGTCGCTCGTTCAGTTAACACGTTTGCGCGCTTGGCTTATTCTATTTAACGCTGCTGTTCAAGACATTTTGAGTTTGCTCGTACTGTTGTTGTCGTTGTTGTTGTTGTTTAATGTTCTGTTTGTGTAAGACGAACAACAACATCATCGGCGCACAGAGAAAAATCCACTACAAAGAAGTGGTACAAAAGAAGCATTTCTTTTTTGGTTTTCCAGACTCAAATCGATCGCAACTCCAACCGCGAACCACGCCATACATTCGGGTGGGGGATTGTTGGACAACAAGTGCTCCGCGAGACAACGACTATCTTTCCGTTCTATTCTGTGTTCGTTTCTTCATCATCTTCATTCAGTCTGTGTTTTTCGTTGTGGCGGAGTAAAGCTAAGCGCGAGTTTAAGTCTCACATTTGATGTCGTGTGCCCAGAATATTTTTTTGTTTGTGATTGACCGAGAGTAGAAAGAATAAAATAAAAATTCTAAAGAATTAAAGCTAAAGAAAACAAAAACAACAACTAACATAAATTGTGGACGTGAGTGAGTGTTACACATTTTTTTTCTGTGGCTTGAAGTAACAAGAAACCAAGCGACCCATATACCCAAACTCCAGCTTTTTAACCTGACCATTGAGAATCAGAAAAGCAACCCAAAAAACGGCAAAGAATTTGCGCCCAACCGTTGGTTAAAAAAAACGAAAAAAGTAAAAAAACCAAACATAAAACAACAATTTAAGAATTCATATAAACCAAATTGAAGATTACATTTTTTGTCGGAGTGTGTGCCTCCGACAAGCTCCTGTGCTGCTTTGGAACAAAAACAAGAGGAAAGAATTGTGTGCAATTTTACTGGTGTTAACAAGGTGCGAATACATAAATATTTTAATGGTGAACAGAGAATGAAAAAAGTAACGAAACAGAAAAACCTAATGAAATTAAACATACAGAAATCGTTAAGTCAGAACGCATCTGCAATTTAATCCTTGCATTATTCCTACCCACTTTGATCCAAAAAAAAAAGAGGAAGGAATGTCAATATCTTTATGTTCTTAAACTTTTATTTCAGATGATAATTTTTGTTATTTGTAAAATAATTATGAAGCGTGAGTTAAACCAAGTAAAAAAGCTGTAAGTTCGGCCGAGCCGAACTTTGAATACCCTCCACCATTTGGAATGAATTTGGAAATTCTCAAAAAAAAAAAATCCGTTAAAAATTTTGTTTAAATCTTAATAATAATTGGGAAATACCAAAACGTGAACCTGCATACGAATATTTTTGTCATAGGCTGTAGTACCCGTTACGAACTTTAAATACGTACTTTGTAACAATTCCTGTGAATAATGTCGCAAAAATGTTGAACATACCGATAGCGGGATGTACCATTATATAGGGGCTATACGAAGACGTTGACCTGCACGGACAATCATAGGCTGTAGTATTAATTACGAACTCCAAATACCAAATGTGAAACAATTCCGGTAAATAATATCGCTAAAATCATTAAAATACCGAATATCGGGTGGTACCGTTATATGGGGGCTATACAAAGACGTGGACCTGCACAGAACATTTTTTGTCATAGGCTGTATTATCCATTACGAACTTCAAATACCAAATTTGAATCAATTTGGGTGACTAATGTCGACAAAATCGTCAAAACACCGAATATCGGAAGGTACCGTTATATTGGGCTATACGAAGACGTGGACCTGCACAGAAAATTTTTTGTCATAGGCTGTATTATCCTTTACGAACTTCAAATACCAAATTTGAACCAATTCCGGTGACTAATAAATACCGAATATCGGAAGGTACCGTTATATGGGGACTACACGAAGACGTGGTCTGCATCAATCTACTTCATTTTGTTCGGAAGCTAGAGTGATTTTCACACGCGGACGGACATAGAATTTTAATCTGATACTTTGTGGGTTCTAAAATGTACATTTCGAGGTGTTACAACCGGAATAACAATCTTAATGTACCCTCCGTACCATGGTGGAGGGTAAAAAAGATAGTTTGATTTTTCGATTTACGCAAGATACCGACATGTTGATTGGTGAATGTTGGGATATATTGGAAAATAAAAATTAAAAAAGGTCACTAGTGTTATAACCGCAATCCTAAAATCGAGAAATCTCTGAATTTGATCCTAGGATGATATTTAAAATTTAAATTGTACCTCAATTGTTAACAACCAATTGAGTTATAATGTGGCGCCCAATTAATTATATCATAGGCAATAAGATGAGCCAAATTTGTTCAATTTTAAGAAATGGAGGGGAATTGCAGTAAAGAAAGGACACATATCTGAACCGATTTTCATCAAATACAATATATTAGCTTACACGATCAAAATCCATCCTATGCGGGCTTATATTACACATTTGGTGGAGAATACACGTAAAATCAGATGAAGATATATATAATATATGAAGATGTTTAATCATAACTGATCTCGAGAAATTCTAGCAAAGGTATTTTTATGCGGTATCTGATATGTTGTATCGTCTAATCATTGTTAGCTATAGCTGTAGCTTAACCGATTTTCATCGAATTTGACACAATTGCTAGCTGTGTCCATAGAATTTGGTTTTCCATTGTAACCAACTTCAAAAGGGTTCGGTCTTGGATTTAACAATTTATTTGCTTAAGATATCACCTCAATCGGACTCTAAATGCGACTTGTTCTCTGCTTACAAAAATACATGGACAGACGTACGGACATAAACGAACGGGCATAAATTGACTCAAAATATGATTCTATGAAGGTCGTTAAGAGGATTTATGAGTCCATATCGTTATACCCTACACCACACTGTGGTCAGGGTATTATTTCTTTGGGGGTTTGTTTGTAACATGCAGATGAAAATGAAATAGACCCATAGTTCCTTTTTATAATCATCATAGAATCAGTCGATTCTGAGCCGATTATGGCATGTACATGTAAGCCAAGTACAAGTCGCATCTATTGCCCCACAGACATAAATGATTTGCTTGGTCCAAGGAGGAAGCCAAGTGAAATCGGAGATAATCGATCAAAATATAGATATATCACTCGTATATATCTTCCTTCGATTTGCTTTTAATGGTGAGCCAAATGTGTAATATTAGTCCAAATCGAATGGAATTTGGCCCTCATATATATGTTTAATTTGTCCTCCACAGCCGTAATGTGTACTCCGTAACAACTACATTCGGAGAAATATATTGAAACAACTCAGAAATACCTTTGCCAAATTTTATTAAGATCCGTTCAGATTTGGATATAGCTACTCACCCTGTATGGTAAGATGAAAAAACTGCAACATATTTTAGACTGCTGTCACTTCTAAGCCACTCGTCCAACAGCTGTTAAATTTATTCCAGTGACAACTCATTATATTTTTTACAAGCGTACAAAAGCATATTTGTAAGAATTTTCAAGAAAAAACTTATTCGTGATGAAATTCAAGCGTGATAGTGTGATATCTTTATATTTGGCTGGAAAACCACAAATGGCTATCGTTAGAGCACTCCAGCATTTAAATGTGAATAAATCTTTTGTGTCTCGTACCATCACTCGTTATGGTGATACTGGTAGCGTAGTCCGACGTCAAGGAAGTGGACGGAAGAAAACAGCAACATCAGCAGAAATGCTTCGAAAAGTAAACAAGTGACTTGATCGAAACTTGCGTCGCAGTGGCCGAAAAATGGTTCGTGAGCTGAACATATCGCAATAATCCATTCGCAAATATTGAAAATGAGCTCGGGTTAAAGCCACTGAAATTCCTAAAAGAGCAAGAACATACACCGCAACAGAAAGAAAATAGACTCAAAAGAGTTAAAGAGTTGCTTCGCTTGGCCGAAAGTGGTGAACTGCCGAATTTGGTTTGGTGGCTTCCGATGAGAAAACATTATTTGTCCAGCAGTTTGTAAACAAACAAAATGATCGTGTTTACATGCCAAAGAGGTCAGCAGAAAATGTGCACCTTCGTTTGGCCACCAGAACTCAAGCGCCCGCCATGGTGATGGTGTGGGCCGCCATAAGAGCCGATGGTCGCTCTTTGCTCGTATTAATCGAAAAATATGGCTAAAATCATCAAAATCCCGAATATCGAGGGTACCGTTATATGGGGGATATACGATATTGTGGACTTATATAGACAACTCTCTCAGGGAGTAAAGTACTCACAAAGAACTCCTTGTGTAGATTTTCAAACAAATCCGTTGAAAAATGTGGCTAAAATCATCAAAATATCGAATATCGGGGGGTACCGTTATATGGGGGCTACACGATATCGTGGACCTATATAGATATTTCTGTTCCAAGGGATAAAGTGCCAACAAGGAACTCCTTGTGTGGATTATCAGACAATTCCGTTGAAAAATGCAGCTAAAATCATCAAAATAGCGAATATCGGGGGGTACCGTTATATGGGGGATATACGATATCGTGGACCTATATAGAAAATTCTCTTTCAGGGGGTGAAATATTTATAAGAGACTCCTTGTGTGGAATTTCAGACAATTCCATAAGAAAATGTGGCTAAAATCATCAAAATACCGAATATTGGGGGTACCGAAAATATTCTGGGGGTGTATTAAAGCCTTCGGCACGCAAACATTTTGGCCGCAGACCTTGGACATTCCAACAGGACTCAGCACCATCGTACTCAGCACGCACCACCCAAGAATGGTTACAAAATAGGGTTCTTCGCTTCATTTTCAGCGCACAATGGCCACAAAAATCTGCGGATACCAATCCGTTGGACTACTGTGTCTGGAGTATTTTGGAAAGCAAGGTTGGAACTAAAAAATACCAAAGTGTCGATAACCTCAAGCAAGCGCTTCGCCGGGAATGAGCCAAAATACCGCTGAACAACATTCGGGCAGCGTGTGACGGTTTCATTGGCCGGTTGAGTATCATAATTCATGTCATTCGAACAGATCTGAACATATTCCAAAATGTAATGCTATTTCCGACATTTTTGCTTTTATTCAATAAAATTTAAAAAAAATGTAAATATGATGGCATATGACTTTGTTGCAGTTTTTATACCCTACAACACTATGTGTGGGGGTATTATAAGTTTGATTGGGCCAAAAATTATGTAACACTACGAAATATTCGTTTCCCACATAGGAAAGTATATATGGATCTTCCTATCTCGCCGAGCTGAGTCGATCTAGCTATGTATGTCCGTCTGTCCGTCTGTCCATGTTAATTTGTAATCACTCTACAGGTCGCAATTATGGCCCAATATTACGATATTTAGAATGGAGGTGGGGCTAGGGTCAGAATAGAATCCTATTTCTTTTGGAGATGATAGCATAATATTTAGGGGTTGAAATGGAACAAATACTGAAAAATTACCTGATTTTGCAGTTGCTCTACAGGTCGCAAATATAGATCGACGCGGAAGTTAGCATGGGGCTAGAACTTAGGGCTGGGCAGAAGCCTTCAAATTTTGATGTAATATTTAGTGGGTAAATAGACCATAGCATTTGTGATAAATAAAAGTCAAATTTTCCATTTAACCGCGAATATTTTTAATGCCGGCGAAATCGCAAATAGACGAATCGACGATCGCATGCGATTTTTTCAATTTATAATATTTTGTAATTTTTTTCCACCTTACAACACAGGTTGGGGAAATTATAAAAGTATTGCAAATATCGTTCGATCCTCACGAAAATTTTCACAAGGGTGGGGTTAGGCTCAGAAGGGCTTGGCCTATTGTTTTCAAAGATGTCCATAATAATTTAGGGGTTGAAATGGACCAACAACTAAAAATTTTCCTGATTTTGAAGCCGTTATAATAGTCACAAATAGAAACCAAAGGGCACGAAATCTCGCATAAAGTTAGAGTTTAGGACAGCGGGTAGAATTGACCACTACTTTTGTGTAAAAAAATACCAGCATTACATACAGGCGATATCCGAAATACACAAAAGGCGAACTTCTGGTTTTTTTATGCTGATTTCATTGACGAATGTAGAAAAATATCTTAGACAGGGAAGAATTCTAGCATTTTAGATGACCAATGGATTATATTTAGCTGTAAAATGGACCACAACAACTAAATATTGAGGAACTGTCCCTAGTCAAAATTCTAATTTCAAATGCCAAATCTTCCAATATGGATTTGGACATAAGGGGGCTTCTAACATATTGTAGTGTTGTAGGGTATAACATAGTCGGCCCCGCACGACTATAGCCTTTGCTTACTTGTTTTATATCATATATTTAAGAAAAATTGTTCAATCACATATAATACAGTTCTATTAATTTTGACTGGTATTCTTTATTCAAAATACTTTCTCAATCAACTCTATGATCTTGGACCTCATGCAATCACCCACACATGTGGTTGACTTATTTCACTTGGTATTTATCACTGGGAATTAATGAAATAATTATAATAACTTTAATGTTTAATGCTCTTTTTTTATTTTGTATCGTAATTTGATTAATTTTGTGTTCAAACCGCTCTTTGTTCTTGTTGTTGTTGCAAATTATCACCTTAAACAAAAGCATAAATAAATATAATAACGACTGGATTATTTTCAATTGTTGTTTCGTTTTTTCTTCGCTGTTGTTGCTGGTGGTTAAAGAGCGGATTTTAATTATCTGCCGACATAAAGCATATTGTTAAATGTAAAATATGTCTCTTCATGAAATATGGAGCATATGTATGTATGAGATACCAATGTCAATAGTTATTGCCATTCCTCTTTTGGAATGTTTTCAACAGCTATATGTACATATATTTTAAATATGCTTTTGGGTCTTAATATAAATCATCCGTTATTTATGGCGAAAACATGTATGCAATAAAATTATTTATTTATATTTATAATTTAATTGTGTTGAAATCTACAACTTATTTGAATATTAACGGGATTGAATTTTAAATGTACTACTTGTCAATTGACAACCATTGAATACTTGTTAAGCTTTGTTGAAATAGATTCAAGTAGGAAAGATTGCAAAACAATGCGAAAATGAATGAGGAATCTGACACATCTACATGAGTTTCAAAGCAATTAGTCCTTAAAATTTTGTAACAGAGTGATGGATAGATTAAAGTTATTCGGAAACAAGTAAGCAACGTAAGGTAAGATGATTAAGCCCTGTGTGTATGTTGTATTCACGCTAGATTCAAATGGAATAAACAGAGTAAACTAAAAATTAGCTTGATTTGATCTGTCATTTGTCAGCAGGCAGATCAAGTTCGAAGATGTGCTATATCGGTCCATCATATCGTATAGCTCACATATAACGGTACTTCGCGATATTCGGTATTTTGATGATTGTAGCCAAATTTGTCAATAGAATAGTCTGTGTGGATTAGGAGTTCTTTTTCTGTAGTTTGCTTCCCTGGAAGAGAATTGTCTATATGGGTCCACCATAACGTATATCCCCCATATAATGGTAGCTTCCGAAAGTCGGTATTTTCATGATTTTAGCCACATTTTTCAATGGAATTGTCTCAAAATCTACACCGGGTGCTTCTTCTGAATACTTTACCCCTGGAAGAGAATTGTCGGTATAAACCACCCCCTACAACGGTTCCTCCCTTCATTCGGTTTTTGATGATATTAGCAACATTATTCACCGGTATTGTTTCAAATTACATGTCGCTAATCATTATCCAATTTCGTATTTGAAGTTTGGAATCTTGTAGTACCGATTGACTAAAAATTATGCAGGTGCACGTCTTCGTATAGCCCCCATACAGGGTGAGATAAAAAAAAACTGCAACAAAGTCAAACGCCATAATTTTTACTTTTTTTTAAGTTTATTGAATGAAAGAAAAAAATGTCGGAAATAGTCACCTATGGAACGAATTATGGCCTTCAAATGCCAATGAAACCGTCATACGCTGCCCGAATGTTGCTGTGCGGTATTTTGGCCCATTCCCGGTGAAGCGCTTGCTTGAGGTGATCGACACTTTGGTATTTTTTAGTGCCAAACTTTCTTTCCAAAATACTCCCGACCCAATAGTCCAACGGATTGCTGTGCGCTGGAATTAAGTGAGGAACCTCATATTGTAACCATTCTTAGGTAGCGCGTGCTGAGTGCGATGGTGCTGAGTCCTGTTGGAATGTCCAAGGTCTGCGGCCAAAATGTTTGCGTCACCAAGGCTTTAATACAACGGGTTCCGATCAAGTCGCTTCTTTACTTTTCGAATTATTTCCGCTGATGTTGCTGTTTTCTTCCGTCCACTTCCTTGACGTTGGGCTACGCTACCAGTATAACGGCAACGAGCGATGGTACGAGACACAAAAGATTTATTCACATTTAAATGCTGGAGTGTTCCAACGATAGCCACTGGGGGGGTTTCCAGCCAAACATAAAGAAATCACACTATCACGCTTGAATTCCATCACGAATAACTTTTTTTTCTGTAAAATTCTCCCAAAAATTCTTTTGTACGCTTGTAAACAATATAATGAGCTGTCACTGGAATAATTTAAACAGCTGACGGACGAGTGGCTTAGAAATGACAGCAGTCTGAAGTTGCTTGCAGTTTATTCATCCCTGTGGCATTTTCATCTTCATTTAAGTGGCATTTTGACGATTTTTTTTTTTTTGAAATAGTGAAGGTTTGGCTCGGTCAAACTTTGCTGTCTTACTTGTTTTTTTTATACCCTCAGTCGTGTGGCTAGAGAGGGTATATATCATTTGATACAGCCAAAACGTGCCCCATCGAAATAACGGTTTTAGACCCTAGGTCTCTTTGGACCAAATCCGTTTCAGGACATTTGGAGTCGATCTTGCGATGTTCGTCCGTCCGAACGGAGTATTCGATTTGATCCAGACTTGGTACATCGTAATATTATTTTAAAACTTAGATCGATTTCGGAGAATGGCAATATCGGTACATTCCTTCTGGTGCCTCCCCCACAAAATTGTCAATATTTTCAAAGAAAAAAGTTATTGCACAGAAAGAGAAAGGATAATCCGAATTTGCTCCAACTTTGCAAATCCTAATATTTGCGTCAGTTCTAAGTCAGGTGCGAAAATGGACAATATCGGTTCACATCATCAAATATCTCCCCCACATATTAGGATTTTGATAAATTTATAAAATAAAATTTTATAAAATTTGATGTAAGAGTCCGATTGTCTACAAATTTCACACATTCCAATATTTTTATAAACCTACGATCTGGTGTTAAAATGAAATATATATAGGTCCACTCCTTCTGTTACCTCCCCCCCAAAAGGTCGACATTTTCGATATCCATTAAGCTCATTAAGTGCGAAATTACCATTCGATTCCATTTAGACTTGGCACATCTGAATATTTCCATCAACACAAGATATGTTATTAAGATGGTAGAGATCGGAATATTCTTTCTGGTACCTCCGCCACAAAGGGTGAAAGTTTTGAAAAACCAAAAAGATCTAAAAATCCGAAAAAAGCATCCAATTCTCTTCAAATTAGACATATCACAATATTTTTATTAGACCAAGGTCTGTTGTGAAGATTGTATATATCGGTATGGTATTCCATTAACACAGATCTATTACACAACACCAGAGCCCACATAGGGTTGAATATTGTGAAAATTTTACACATACAAAAATTATTGTTAACAAAAGATCTGTTGTGAAGATGACATATATCAGCGAACCCCTTATGGCGCCTCACCCACAAAGGAGCACAATTTGCAATACTTTTATCTTTACAACTTGCTATGTCTAA
Source organism: Musca domestica (assembly GCF_030504385.1). NCBI lineage: Eukaryota > Metazoa > Arthropoda > Insecta > Diptera > Muscidae > Musca > Musca domestica. The sequence continues at coordinate 5,787,402 of NW_026712334.1, read as the reverse complement.
ATATTGCTTTCATCCAGAAATCTGAGATGAATATGAAATTTATGACTTCGATTAAAATTGGATATAAAGATTCAATTTAGTTGTATTTTTGCATTCCAGTATATTTATCTGTATTACATGAAGTATGAAAATGGAATGCTTCGTTCGACTATACCTGGTACCTTACGCACATTTTAACATTTTCTAAAAATTATCACATATATCATATCTCAAGTTTTATGTTATTTATATCATATGTGTTGGTTTATCAGACAATAAATGAACAATATGACCCTTTACTTCGGAATCTACTGCATAGAAGGTCAACAATTTGAATAATCATAACACAAGTCAAAATATATTTTAATAATCGAACATTGGCTGAGGGTATAAATCTGTCGGCTAAGCCGAGAGATAATTTTTATACCCTCCACCATACATAGTATGGAGGGTATATTAAGTTCGTCATTCCGTTTGTAACTCATCGAAATAATCATTTTAGACCCAACAAAGTATATATATTCTTGATCAGGGTAAAATTCTAAGATGATTTAGCCCTGTACGTCCGTCTGTTGTAATCACGCTACAGTCAAAACGATTTTTTTTTTAAATTTTGCACATTGATCTTTTGTCTGCAGGAAGGTCAAGTTCGAAGATGGACTATATCGGTCCACGATATCGTATAGCCCCCATATAACGGTACCCCCCGATATTCGGTATTTTAATAATTTTGGCCACATTTTCCAATGGAATAGTATGAAAATCCACACGAGGGGTTCTTTGTGAGCCCTTTAGTCCCTGAAAGAGAACTGTCTATATCGGTCCACGATATGGTATAGTCCCCATATAACGTTACTCCCCGATATTCGGTATTTTGATTATTTTAGCCACATTTTCCAATGGAATAGTCTGAAAATCACTTTACAGCACTTTACTCCCTAAAAGAGAATTGTCTATATAGGTTCACGATATCGTATAGCCCCCATATAACGGTACCCCCGATATTCGGTATTTTGATAATTCTAACTACATTTTCCAAATGGAATAGTCTGAAAATCCAGACAAGGAGTTCTTTGTGAGAACTTTATACCTTGGAAGTGAATTATCTATATAGGTCCACGATATCGTATAGCCCTCATATAACGGTACCCCCCGACTTTCGGTATTTTGATGATTTTAGCCACATTTTTTAACGGAATTGTCTGAAATTCTACACAAAGAGTTCTTTGTGAGCACTTTAGCCTCTAAAAGGGAATTGTCTATACAGGTCCACAATATCGTATATCCCCCATATAACGGTATCCCGATATTCGGGATTTTGATGATTTGAGGCACATTTTCCAACACAAGGAGTTCCTTGTAGGTACTTTATTCCTTGGAAGATAATTTTATCTATATAGGTCCACGATATCCTATAGCCTCCATATAACGGTACCCACCCCCACCCCAATATTTCGTTTTTTATGATCTTAGCCATATTTTTAAGCGGAATAGTCTTAAATTCTAACAAGAAGTTCTTTGTGAGTACTTTACCCCTAGACATAGATTTGTTTATATAGGTCCACGATATCGTATATTTCCCCATATATCGACACCTTCCGATATTAGGTATTTTAAAGATTTTAACAGAACTTTTAATGTTGTTATTTTTTTTTTTGAAAATGTCCTAATTCGTTCCAAATGGTGGAGGGTATTCAAACTTCGGCCCGGCCGAACTTACTGCTTTGGTCAAGGTATTATGTCTTTGTGCATTTGTTTGTAGCAGGCAAAAGGAAACGAGATAGACCTATAGTTCCTTTTGATGATCTGCATAGAATAACTTTCTGAGTTGATTTATGCATGTCAGTCCGTCTGTCCGTCTGTTCTTTGTGAGAACTTTATACCTTGGAAGTGAATTATCTATATAGGTCCACGATATCGTATAGCCCTCATATAACGGTACCCCCCGACTTTCGGTATTTTGATGATTTTAGCCATCAAATACCGAAAGTCGGGTCCGTCCATCCGTCCGTCTGTCCATGTATTCTTGTGAACAAAATGCAGGTCATATTTATTATCCGATTGAGATGAAATTTTCCAAACAACATTTGTTTGGCCCAAGGACGAACCCTATTGAAATTGGAGATAATCGGTAAAAATTTAGATATAGCTCCCATATATATCTTCGTCCGATTTGCCTTTTATTGTGCACCAAATGTGTAATATCAGCCCGAATAGTATGGAATTTTGCACATACAACCAATTTAGGCCTGAAAAAAAGTTTGCCAAATTTTATCGAAATCGGTTCAGATATAGCTATAGCTCCCATATATATTGTTCATCCGATTTGTTATTTTTGTCCTCCGCAGCCGTAATATGCACTCTGTAACAACAATATTTGGGAAATATATCAAATGCAGCTCAGAAATACCTTTGCTAAATTTTATCGAGATCGGTTCAGATTTGGATATAGCTCCCATATATAACTTCGTCCGATTTACCATTTATTGTGCACCAAACGTCTAATATTTGTCCAAATGGGATGGAATTTGGCACTTACGAGTCTAGAAGGTAGTATGCCAAATTTGCTGAAGATCGGTTCAGATATAGTTATAGCTCCCATATATATTGTTCATCCGATTTATTGTATTTGTTACCCACAGCCGTAATATGCACTCCGTAACAAGGATATTCAGGGAAATATATCAAATACAGCTCAGAAATATCTTTGCCAAATTTTATCGAGATCGGTTCAGATTTGGATATAGCTCCCATATATATCTTTATCCGATTTCAAATTAATTGTGCACCAAATGGGCAATACAAGTCCGAATTTAAAAGATACAAATGCTTCGGCATATTTAGTCATTTGAACTTTAAATTTTAATTATAATCATAGCGTGTATGATTGAATTCTCCCACAAAAACTTTTAATTGTTATGTATTTGGCAAAGTGGTGTAGGGTATCGTAAAGTCGGCCCGCCCGATTTAAAGACTTTCTTTACTGGTTTATTTGTTAAACTTGTTTTTACTCTTTTATATTTTAACTCTTTTATATAGGTCCTTTTTTGTTTAGCCCGTATCTTCTGAGTCTCGGTCAGTTAAAGTGTAATATTTTGGGTTCCTTGTGGATAACTTCAAAATATTTCAAATAATCAAATGCTGATTCAATACACATGACTATATAATGCAATTTTGAGGAATATTTTGGGGAGCGGTTGACAGCTGTAGCCAATAATCTCAACATTTGATAATATAATTTAAACGTTTCAACTCTTAGAGCTTTTACTTTACTTTGGCGCCGCTTCTACCTGTTCTCTACAAAGCTAATTGAAAAAATAATCCCATTTCATATGTAATTGACATAATTCAAATATTCTTTGTGACGTGGCACAATTTACCCTGTCATTGACAGGCAATTCGTGATTTAGGTTATAGTCAATTAAAGAAAGAAAAAGCGAAACAAAACAAACAACAATAATTAATTAACAATGGTATTAACAAATTAGAACCCGGTCTTTTTTTCGTTTTTGCTCTCTTTTTGAAGGCAAATCCCCTTCCATGTCTTCGACTGTCATGCTTTCTTACTTTGAACATAAAATTCGGATGGGAGGTAATTCCAATCATGACGACGGCTATGATGCCGATGACGATGACGATGATGACTGTAATGTTGATGGTCTGCGTCACGTTTCGGGCTTTTGGTAACGGTTTTCACAAAAACCAAAATCCAACAACAAAAATACGATCAGCGTTCTTGTTGCTGGTTGCTGTTGCTGTCGTTTTTCATTTCGGAAGATGAAATTAAACCGTTAACAATATAAACAGACATAAATATAATTCTCACAAATATTTTATATGACGAAGACCACGACGAAGAAGATGTCGAGTAATAACAACACCTGTTTATGAGAGAAAGAGAATCAAAAGATAGCAACACACCACACACAATACCACATCTCACATATATGGAAGAAACCCAAATCGCACTTAAACGGAACAAAACAAAATGAAAACGTTTTCACCAGGCTCTACAGTATTTCTGTTCTGTGGATCAACTTGTTGCGGAGCATGTCTCAGTTAAACCAGCTGGGGTATCATGATATCGAGCTGTGGCACTGGAGCAAGAAAGTAAACAGGCGATCAAGCAAACTAACTGACTGCGCGGTAACAAGTTGTAGTGGGCAGCAAAAGCGCGTGCGCACAATTCAACTTGACGCACAGTTAGCCCCGCAAAAGTGAGATGTGCTCTTGTTGAATGATTAGGTTACCGCTGTCGGATGTGTTTTTCTTTTGATTTGCTTTTGCTGTTAACTTTCCTACTTACCCTACAGTAAACTATTTGTTTTAAATTTTGGGAAAAACACGAAGAAACTTTTATGCCATGGAATATTTGTAGATCACCTTCGTAGAAAATCTGATTCTGATCTGTTATAGATTCTTCTTACAAGTCACATTCTCTGATGTAGGAAGAAGGTCTTAAAAACTGAGAATTCTGTAGAACTTCTCGCTGGACGATCATGAAACATCTTTAGATCTTTCCATTGCAAACTTTGAAGACTTCTCATTAAAAATCTAGTGACGTTTTATTGAAGATCTGGAAATTGCATTCAGAAGGGCTTATAGAAAATCTGGAAATGTTCTTATAGAAGATCTGGAAATCTTCTCACGGAATATCTGGAGATTTTCGCACAGAAGATCTGTAGATCTTCTCACAGAAGATCTGGAGATCTTCTCACAGAAGATCTGGAGATCTTCTCACAGAAGATCTAAATATCTACTCACAGAAGACCTAAAGATCTTCTCACAGAAGACCTGGATATCTTCGCATGGAAGATTTAGAGATTTTATCATAGAAAATCTGGAGTTTTTCTCATAGAAAATCTGGAGTTTTTCTCATAGAAAATATGGAAATCTTCTCATAGAAAATCTGGAGATCTTCTCATAGAAAATCTGGAGATCTTCTCATAGAAAATCTGGAAATCTTCTCATAGAGGATCTGGAGACCTTTCTTATAGAGGATCTGAAGATATCTTCACAGGGGATCTGTTGATATTCTCACGAAAGATCTGGGGATTTTTTCATAGATCTGGAGAGCTTCTCATGAAAAGAATGGAGAAATGGAGGTCTTCTCATGGAAGATCTAGAAAACTGGAGACTTTTCCAATAGAAGACCTGGAGATATTCTCTCAGAGGACTCATAGAAAATCTGGAGATCTTCTCATAGAGGATCTGGAGATCTTCTCATCAATATATAGAAATCTTCTCGTAGAAGTTCTGAAGAACTTTTCATACAATATCTTCTCACAGAAGATCTGGAGGTCTTCTCATAGAAGATTTGGAAATCTGGATACTTTTCTTATAGAAGATTTGGAGATCTTCTCATCGAATATGTCGAGATCTTCTCATAGAAGACCTAGAAGATCTAGAGAAGAAATTCTGGAGATCTTCTCATAGAATATCTGGAGATCTCCTCACAGAAAATCTGGAGATCTTCTCAAACACATATGAAGACATTCTCATTGAATATATGAATATATTCTAATCAAAAATATGGTGAACCTCATAAATCTGGAAGATCTAGAGAGCTTCTCTTATAATATAGAGAGAATTTTCTTTTGAGGATCTGGAGAGAATTTCCTTCAAGATTTTCTCACAGAAGAGTAGAACTTTCTTACCACTGTGCACCTAATGCGTCTAATCCAATTGCACTTAATTATTTATTTGCATTGTTTGGTCGATGCTGCCAACTCTTGTTGTTAACTTGTTAAGAGCGCATGCGCAGCTAACTTTACGTTTGAAATGCACCAAGAGGCGAATATTTATCTCCAAGCAGTCAGTCACTGAGTGTGAGTGAGCAAGGCATGCAGTCAGGCAGCCATCCAGCAATTTATTCAATGGTTATTTATGCGCTGTAATTTCCACGAAGTCTTTGTTTTATAGTCTTCAAGCCAGCCAGCAAGGCAGGCATTCAGTCTGCAACATTACAGTATCAGCATTTGTGTTTAAAGGGAATATTCCACGGTGGTTGGTCGGTGCTGGGTGAAGAAAAATCAATAGGCGGTTGGGGCGTATAGGTTGCTGTTGCTGCATTGCCTACTTGCTATCATAGTTATCATGCTTTTATGCCATTCATCATTTTTATTGAAAGAGAGCACAGAGTAATGCCCCAACAGCACCACTAACAACAAAATATTTTTTATATCGCTAACATATCTTAGCTATAAGCTAGTTATGAAAACTCCTGTCTTTCTAGACGACGACGACGACGACGACGACGAAGAAAAAACGAAACACCGTGATTTTGCCATGAGTCGTCATTGTTGTTGTTGTATTCCACTTGAAAAGGCCTGCAACGGTAAGCCTCAACTGTATAAATGTTTTTCTTGTTGCATGTGACTGTTACTACGATTTTTTTCTTTTGCTTCTTCTTCTTCTGGCCCAATCTCAGCTTTTTTCTATCCATGCGCCATTGATCCACTGATCTACATTTCAATGTTGGGGCTGTGCGCGGGTTGCCCAGTTTCGCTTACAGGTTGCTGTTGTGTGTGTTGGTGTGTGTGTGTGCGTTGGTTTGTTTGTTGGCTTATTCAGTGTTTATAGTTATTTTTTTCGAAGCTAATTATCAATTTTTCCACATTGCCTAGTAAACGGATGATGACGAAGTGGAAACGTAGCTGATGAATGCCTAAGGGGAGGTAAGCTGGAAAAAGAAAGAAAATCCAACTAGCTCATGCATGAGTTGAGTTGAAATAAGAAAAAAAGTAGTTGAGACACTTGCATGAATTTGTCGATGCAAACAAAAAACACGGTCGAATGAATAACTAGACACCAGACGAGTTAAGCAGTCAGTCAGCCAGTCATACGCTTTATCGTTGGTATGCTGTGAAAGAGGAGGGTTGTTAAGAGATTTTGAAGAAATTGAAATTTTATTTAGGAAAAAAACTGAGTCCTCAAGGACAACGATTTTTTTCGTAGAAGAAGTTTGGGAAAGATGTTTACTTATTGACAAAGAAGTAAATACCACTCCAGTTTTCTAAACAAAAATCCAAAAAAAAATCCAAACTAAGTTACTTACCCATGGTTTAACCAAGCCATGGAACTTGAAATAGTTAGTTACTTAACTGGATTAAAAAACGAAAATAGGACTCCAGTATGGTGGTAAGTTAGGTACTTTCTTCGGGAATTAAAACAAGATGCAGTGCACACTTATAAATCTGTCACGATGGGCTAACAACAATGCTTTAGGGACCAACACCGACTATTTACAATTAAAAGCCAATCAGTCTCACTGATCCTGGCTGAATTATCTAAAATACTCCCTTTGAAATTTATATCTGTAAACAGGAAAATGTTTGTACGTTTGATTGTTTTTTTTTTTTTGTAATTATATGCTCTAATACTGCTAAACAGTGTTTCCCGCAAATTTCCAAATATAATACAGCATCACCTGAAATATATAGCACCATAATCGTAGGTACATCCAAAAATATAGATTTTGTATGCACATATCTGTTAACCGGTTGTGGATAAAGTCTTCAAATTAGAAATGTGTAACGGAATTTGGTACAAAAATTAATTTACAACATTTTATTGAAGTCAGTTCAGATTTGGATATAGCACCCATATATATTTTCATTCAAATAGTGGCCTCGGTTGGCAGTTCTGTTGAAACCAAAAATTGTCTATATCCACTCTTAAATTTTTGTGAACAATAATTCATTTAAACTGAGCCGGCCACTTCCTGCTCCTTTTCGAAGAAAAATTGGCCAATTATGCCTCTGGACCAAATTCCGCACCAGACTTTAACTCGCTTTTGGCTGCATCGCATTCTGTTTATACCCTACACCACAAGGTGGTCAGGGTATTATGTCTTTGTGCATTTGTTTGTAACAGGCAAAAGGAATCGAGATAGACCCATAGTTCCTTTTGATGATCTGCATAGAATAACTTTCTGAGTTGATTTATGCATGTCAGTCCGTCTGTCCGTCTGTCCGTCCGTCCGTCTGTCCATGTATTCTTGTGAACAAAATGCAGGTCGCATTTATTATCCGATTGAGATGAAATTTTGCAAACAACATTTGTTTGGCCCAAGGACGAATCCTATTGAAATTGGAGATAATCGGTAAAAATTTAGATATAGCTCCCATATATATCTTCGTCCGATTTGCCTTTTATTGTGCACCAAACGAGTAATATCAGCCCGAATAGTATGAAATTTTGCACATACAACCAAATTAGTATGCCAATAAGTATGCCAAATTTGATCGAAATCGGTTCAGATATAGCTATAGCTCCCATATATATTGTTCATCCGATTTGTTATTTTTGTCCTCCGCAGCCGTAATATGCACTCTGTAACAACAATATTTGGGGAAATATATCAAATGCAGATCAGAAATACCTTTGCTAAATTTTATCGAGATCGGTTCAGATTTGGATATAGCTCCCATATATAACTTCGTCCGATTTACCATTTATTGTGCACCAAACGTCTAATATTTGTCCAAATGGCATGGAATTTGACACTTACGACCGAATTGAGTCTAGAAGCTAGTATGCCAAATTTGGTGAAGATCGGTTCAGATATAGTTATAGCTCCCATATATATTGTTCATCCGATTTGTTGTGTTTGTTACCCACAGCCGTAATATGCACTCCGTAACAACGATATTCAGGGAAATATATCAAATACAGCTCAGAAATATCTTTGCTAAATTTTATCGAGATCGGTTCAGATTTGGATATAGCTCCCATATATATCTTTATCCGATTTCAAATTAATTTCGCACCAAATGGGCAATACAAGTCCGAATTTAAAAGATACAAATGCTTCGGCATATTTAGGCCTTTGAATTTTAAATTATAATTATAATCATAGCGTGTATGATTGAATTCTCCCATAAAAACTTTTAATTGTTAAGTGGAGCTCAACTAAATTAGCAAAGTGGTGTAGTGTATCATAAAATCGGATTTTCACTTTTGAGTCTTGATTTAAATATTTTCATTCGATAACTCCTTTAAATGTTAAATATTTCTATATGCTTATTATATTTTAATTTTCATATACTCTCAGTTGGAACTCTACAATTCTTCCCATGCCATTCGCATACATTCTTGGTCAAACCCAGAAACACAACCACACACACAGAGACTTTTTCGCAGAACAAAAAGTATAGCTTTAGCTATTTAGGTTTGAATGCCTCTGCTTCTGCTTCTTCAACTTCACACAATGCCATCAAGGCTGGTGGTGGTTAGTTGGCTAACTGGTTGAATGGTGATGGTAACATTTTCACGTTGTAATAGTAAATTTTTGGCGTCTGGCCAAATAGTTTGTAATTTATACCATTTATTAATGCCGCCACATTCGCAAGTGGTTATTATACAGCTTGCGGAGGAAAAATGCAACAATAACAACAACAACAGGCGAGAGGCCTCTCGTTGTCTCAATTTAAAATGTAACGCCACTGATGGCCGACCCATATTTGAGAAGCAAAAGCAAAAAAAGAAAAACATTTTTTGGTAGTTGAGGTTTGGTTTGGCATGCTAGGAATGTTTCTAAACGTAAAGAGGAAGCGCACACACACACACACACGTTTGGATGCATTTACATTTAAGCCCCAACACATTCGCACTCACACGCAATTTGCTAATCCAGAAAAATTAAATAACATGATTCTTTTGTTGGCTTGTGTTTTCCTTTTGGCTGGTTTTACATTAACATTCATTTGACCAAAGGCGCTCTCGTTTTTTTTTTTTTTTTTTTTTTTGGCTAAGCCATGCTGGCCATGGCCACCAACCAATGCCCGGAATGCGAAAACGAAGCTGCTAGCAAACCATTAGCTTAAAAATGTGTAAAGTGTCCAAATGTATGTTGCAACTGTTTGTAGATCATGTACAGTTTTTATTCCACTTTTTTGCCTGCTTCTTTTTTTTGTTTTTCTTTAGTTTCCTTTTTCTATTTTAGCTGATTATGTTCCTATTTTATGTTTTAATTATTTTAGTGAAAACGTTTCGTACAACTGCAGAATAAATAAATTTAAATTATTTTCTTTTTTGATAACTTTTTCTTTTCAACTTTTTATTTTTTCTTTCTTTTTAGCAGAATCAAGAAACAGATAAACCCAAAGACTGGCAAAGAATTTCATTAATCGTGGACCATTTATAATTGGCCAAATTTTTCCCTCCCCGTTCGTGTGTAAACAACCGCATCAAAAAATATAACGCAAGTCAACGTCTTAACGCTTGCAAGTCATAAATTTTTCTTCATTACGTTTACAAGCGTTTTTGTGTGGTAAGTAATAGCTTGCGTTTTTTGTTTATTATTTTTATTTTTATTTAATTTTTTTTCGAAGAAAATTAGGGGTAATCAAGAGTAAATTAAACAAGTTAAAAAGAACTAAGTTCGGCCGGGCCGAACTTTTAATACCCTCCACCATTTGCAACGAATTTGGAAATTTTAAAAAAATAAAATCCTTAAAAAATTCTGTTAAAATTTTAAAAATACCGAATATAGCCGTCATATTGGGGTCTATACGACGTGGACATGGCATTGCTTGTCATAAGCCATTACCATATTTAAATTGGAAACTTGAAATAAACGGTAAATAATGTAGCTAAAATCATCAAAATATCGTATATAAGGAGGTGCCGCTAAATTGGAGCTGTGCAAAGACCTGGACCAGCATAGACAGGTTTCTGTCACAGGCTGTAGCATCCATTACGAACTTCAAATACCACATTTCAAACAATTTCGGTGGGTATTGTACCTAAAATCGTCAAAATACCGAATATGGGGAGGACTGATATATGGGGCCTATACGAAGACCTGGACCTGCACAGACAATTTTCTGTCTTAGGGTGTAGTATCCATTTTGAGCTTCAAGTACCAAATTTGAAACAATTCCCGTGAATAATGTCGTTAAAATCACCAAAATACCGAATATCAGGAGGTACCGTTATGTGGGGTCTATACGAAAAAATGGACTTACACAGACAATTTTCTATCTTAGACTGTAGTATTCATTACGAACTTCAAATACCAATTTTCAAACAATTCCGGTGAATAATGTCGCTAAAATCATGAAAATACCGAATATAGGGAGGTACTGATATATGGGGCCTATACGAAGACCTGGACCCGCACAGAAAATTTTCTGTCACAGACTGTAGTTCCTATAACGAACTTCAAATACCAAATTTGAAGCAATTCCCGTGAATAATGTCGTTATAATCATCAAAATACTGAATATCGGGAGGTACCGTTGTATGGGGGCTATACGAAGACATGGACTTGCACAGACAATTTTCTATCTTAGACTGTAGTATTCATTACTAACTTCAAATACCAATTTTGAAACAATTCCGGTGAATAATGTCGCTAAAATCATCAAAATACCGAATATAGTGAGGTACTGATATACGGGGCCTATACGAAGACCTGGACCCGCACAGACAATTTTCTGGCACAGACTGTAGTTCCTATAACGAACTTCAAATACCAAATTTGAAACAATTCGCGTGAATAATGTCGTTAAAATCATCAAAATACCGAATATAGGGAGGTACCGTTATATGGGGGCTATATAAAAACGTGGACCTACATGGCCCATTTACGAGCTTAACCTGCCTACTGGAAAAATAAACATGTGTGCAAAATTTTAGCCATCTATCTCAATTCATTCGAAAGATAGCGTGATTACAACAGACAGACGGACAGACAGACAGATGGACAGACAGACAGACAGATGGACAGACAGACAGACAGACGGACATCGCTAAATCGACTTAGAATTTTACGCTGATCAAGAATATATATACTTTGTTGGGTCTGACATGAGTATTTCGAGGAGTTACAAACGGAAGTACAAAGTTAATATACCCTCCATAGTATGGTGGAGGGTATAAAAATGTTATCAGCGAAGGAAGGCTAAATTTTTTATAAAAAGAAACTGTTGGTTTCGCCGACAGCTTATACTGTTTTCAACTATCATTCGGGGAGTTAAACGTTTTAGAATATATCTATATGTGCCGAGGTCCAGCATGTGAGCGGTATATGTTATATCTGCAATTAGGGACTAAAACAACATTTCAAAATGTTGCCAAAGTCATAACAAGAATAATGCTGCCACCATATTCACAATTTCCTACCTGATGGGATTGTATACATTACGAACTTCGAATATCACACTTCAAATATTTCAAATAAGTCCATCAAATACCGAAGCTATATGCGAAGTGTGTGAGCTATATGCAAAAACGGTAAAGGTACTACAAAAACCATCTAGATACCTTTTGATTTTATATTCATTCAAATTTTTAAAAACAAATATTTGTTTGTTTAAAAAGAAACAAAACAAATTCAAAAATTTAAACAAATAAGCAAAGGCTACATGCGTGCGGGGCCGACCATGTGATACCCTACAATGCTACAATATGTTAGAAGCCCCCTAATGTCCAATCTATTTTGGAAGATTTTGCTTTTAAAATTATATCACGGAGCACTGCCCAGATGTTACCCTTAGTATTTTGATTAAGGACATTTGCCCAATATTTACGCACTCCGTTGTGCTGTTGGTTGTTAAGGTCCGTATTACAGCTAAATATAATCCAATGTTCATCCAAAATGCTAAAATTTTTCTATGTCCTTAACTCTATCCTCAGGCGTGTTAATTGGCTTCAATTGTGTGATGAGGAATTTTTTTCTGTTTCTGTTCCATTTGAACCCCTAAATATTTTGAGATCATCTCCAAAAGCAACAGGTCCCTCTGTATCTCCAAATTTAGACTCATCAGTTTAAAAGCCAGAAGTTCGCCTTTTGTGTATTTCAGATATCGCCTGTAAATAATGTTGGTATTATTGTCACACAAAAGTAGTGGTCATTTCTACTCGCTGTCCTAAACTTTGGTTTCTATTTGTGACCTTTATAACGGTTGTGACCTTTATTTGTGATTTCGCCTGGAATAAAAATATTCGCGGTTTAATGGAAAATTTGACTTAAACATACTAAAATTTGAGTTTAATTTAACACAAATGTTATGTTCTATTTCACCCTCTAAATATTACCCGATGACAATGAAAATTGGAAGGCTTCTGCCCAGCCCTAAGCTCTAGCCACATTCTATCTTCCGTTTCGATTGGTCTATAATTGCGACCTGTAGAGCAACTGAAAAATTTCCTGAGCGTTTTAGAGTGTTTACAAAATAACATGGACAGATGGACAGACGAACGGACGGACATACATAGCCAAATCGACTCAGCTCGGCGAGATAGGAAGATCCATATATACTTTCCTATGTGGAGAACCAATATTTCGAGGTGTTACATAATTTTGGCCCAATCAAACTTATAATACCCCCAACACATTATTGTAATATTTTAATGCGTAAACAAACAAATAGCTCGGTCTATCAACGCGTAAACATGCCGGGAACAGCTGACTATGAGAAAGCAGAAACCATGGTACAATAAAAAGGTAAGGTAGAGCTACCAGCTGATCATAATTTTTTCTAAGTTTGCACGACTTCTGCCCATTTTTATACCCTACACCACATAGTGGTCAGGGTATTATGTCTTTGTGCATTTGTTTGTAACAGGCAGAAGGAAACGAGATAGACCCATAGTTCCTTTTCATGATCTGCATAGAATCACATTCTGAGTCGATTTATGCATGTCCGTCCGTTCGTCCGTCTGTCCATGTATTTTTGTAAACAAAGTACAGGTCGCATTTATTGCCCGATCCAGAAATTTTGTAAAGATCTTTTGTTTAGCCCAAGAACGAACCTTATTGAAATTGGAGAAAATCGGTCAAAATTTAGATATAGCTCCCATATATATCTTCGTCCGATTTGCCTTTTACTGTGCACCAAACGTGTAATATCAGCCCAAATAGTATGGAATTTTGCATATACACCCAAATTAGGCCTGAAAATATGTATGCCAAATTTGATCGAAATCGGTTCAGATATAGCTATAGATCCCACATATATTGTTCATCCGATTTGTTATTTTTGTCCACCGCCGCCGTAATATGCACTATGCAACAATAATATTTGGGGAAATATATCAAATACAGCTCAGAAATACATTTATATTTCAGATTTGGATACAGCTCCCATATATAACTTCGTCCGATTTACCTTTTATTGTGCACCAAACGTCTAATATTTGTCCAAATGGGATGGAATTTGGCACTTACGAGTCTAGAAGCTAGTATGTCAAATTTGGTGAAGATCGGTTCAGATATAGCTATAGCTTCCATATATATTATTCATCCGATTTGTTATATTTGTTACCCACAACCGTAATATGCACTCCGTAACAACGATATTCAGGGAAATATATCAAATACAGCTCAGAAATATCTTCGCCAAATTTTATCGAGATCGGTTCAGATTTGGATATAGCTCCCATATATATCTTTATCCGATTTCAAATTAATTGTGCACCAAATGGGCAATACAATTCCGAATTTCAAAGATACAAATGCTTCGGCTTATTTAGTCCTTTGAACTTTAAATTATAATTATAATCATAGCGTGTATGATTGAATTCTCCCATAAAAACTTTTAATGGATATGTGGAGCTCTGCTTAATTAACAAAGTGGTGTAGGGTATCATAAAGTCGGCCCCGCCCGACTTTAAGACTTTCTTTACTGGTTTTATTTGTATTTATTATTTTGAAAATATCCAGGCATTTCATTCATTTTTCGCGCTATTTAACTCCTTTAAAATATGAGGAAAAATATGAAAAAATGAAAACAACTTGTTGTATATAGTTTTGAACTAGTCTGACAGGAGGCGGGCATAGCCTCTGGGTTGTATTTCTGAAGTTTTACGAAGCTGTTCCACCTCCTTATTGTACCATGGCAGGAACATGCCTAATTTAGTCCGCATACATGAAAGGTTTGTCCTTCGGATCTATTAATTTCATGGCAAATGCCACGTGTGCAGGAAACTGCAATCTTTTGTAGTGGGCATTTCTGGTGCAATTAGAGCTTTCGAGGTAGCAAGGACCCAATAATAATCGTATCCTCAACTAAATTGTTGTACAGTTTTTTACTGTTAGCCTATTACCATTGCAAACGCGTTGCGGGTCAATGCTTCTTAATAAAATTATATCCCAATCTGAACTGATTTCAATATAATTTGACAAAGTTTACTTTTAAACAAAATCCCGTCACACCTTCCATATTTAATTGAAATTGGAGGTACATACCGTGTTTGGTGCATTAAATATGTGAAATTGGCCGAGAATATATATGGGAGCTATATCTAAATCTGAACAGATTTGAATATAATTTGAAAATTTATGTTTATACCAAATTTAGTGACTCCTGCCGAATTTTATTTGAATGGGACATACGTATCGTGTTTGGTCCATCAAATATGTATGTGAAATTGGCCGATTTGGGAGCTATTTCCAAATCTGAACAGCATTCAATATAATTTAGCAAATATATTTTTATTCCAAATTCCGTTACACATTCCACATTTGGAGACCGAATATGTAATCGATCAATATATATGTGGATATTAAAGCTCAGTTTTTGGGAGGTACCTCTGGTTCTGATGCTATATCTCCAGTTCCAAGTGGAATTTCAAAATTTATGTAGCCTATGTTACCTTCAGGCGATGTTGTAGTATTTTTGGAAAATTCTTGTAATTTTTCAATTTCTTCTTCTTTTCAATTGAAAATAATGTGTGGCAGTCCTCTGAGGTCTTCGATTTGTCCTACAGGGGACAAGTCCGCTGAGGTTTTTTTTTTCGAAAAAAATGGTCCGCAAATTTAATCTAAAAAAGAAGGTCTTTGATATTTTTGTGGAAGCGGACTGAGATCGATTTTTTATTCAGAAAAAAATCGAAGTCCTCCACTTTTTAGAATACATTTAGACCACATTAGACTACTGTCCATTTTTTTATGGATAAAAATCGAAGACCTGTGGAAAAAAGTGAACCCTAGTCCGCTATAGTCTTTGCCTTTTTGCTATATTACTTTTCTATAGAAAATATTGACCTTTGTCGACTATGGTCCTCAATATCCTTATAAACACGTCAACATTAGAAGTTTTTGATTTACTCAAAGTTTTTTTAGGTATTTTTTTTAGTCCACCCAGAATACCCCTGAGATCTTTGATTTTATATCATTTGTATTTAAATCTTGTTTTTTCCACAATGCGAAATTGATAAACTGCCGGAAAAAAGATAATCTCTAAAATTGTTAATATCCCACAGAGGCCCAGAGGCACATCGACAGCTTCTCACATAACTTCCTCAAAAGATCCAAAATTTCATTCTCAAGATATGGACATTTATTTATTGCCCTCTGCCAGCAACCTCTGCCATTAGACATTTGACTTGTTCTGTCATTGTTGTATTTTATTGATTGTCAAAAGCGTAGCTCAAAACCATTCATTGTTGGCCTATTGACATTGTTGTTATTGGTTGTGGCTGTGTGCGCCAACACCACCTCTGTGTGACTTGTTGCCGCTGCTAATAATTCAGTTTAGCTGATTATAATTCAAAACAACCGTTAACGGTTTTAATTTAATTTATAATGCTTTGAATTGTACACCTTGTTTTTGTTGTTTTCGTAGTTGTATTGTGGAAAAGAGCACACACAACCTCTCGCACATGAATAACAGCAGAAGCAGCAGCCACGGCAACACTAACAACAACTTAAACATGCCCCAATTGTTATGTGTTAAAGATTGGCCGGGTTATTGTACCGCTTGTTCCAAATTCAATTCCAATCCATATGGATGTGAAATAAGTCAGCTGCTTATTAACGTCTTCATCAGATCTCTTCGGAAACGCCAAGAGTGTGAGCCATGCGAGTGTTGCCTCGATTCAATCGAACAATGAATCCAAAGAAAGTCAATATTAATGTATTCCACGATCGGAACAACTGTTTACAGTTGTAGACATTTTGATCAGAGATTAAAAGAATGACAGCTTCCATTTTTTTGCTTTTTATGGCCAAAGATCAAATGGCCTTTCTGATTGGCTATAATATTTGACACAGAAATTAACAAAATGTTTTGAATTTTTTGGGATTATTTGTCGGATATAACCGTAAATATTTTGTATTAATAGGCTTAACTAGTCATCGTCGGTAGAAAGTAAAACTGTTAAAAAAAAAAACAACAAAATTTATTTGGCATTTAATACAACGAAAATGAAAGGTGGCAGAAAGAAGGCAATGTATTCAAATTGACTACCGGAAGACATCTGAAAAAAAAACTAATAAAAAGTGCCACCTAGAGCAAAAAATAAATACATATTGTATGGAGTAATTTTTACAGAGATAACGTGGTTGTGTTTATTATTTTTCATAGTTTTCAACTACGCAGGACAAATCGAAAAAAAGTCTATTATCTCTTTCGCTTTATAATTAAAAAAATATATATTTAATTGTGCTAATATTTTGTCAGCCTCGAGGGATGTTTAGGATAGAAACTTTAATATGTTTTAAACTAAATGTTCGTCTTTAATATTCTCAATATACTTAACTAACAAAGTTATGGGACTATATTGAATTATACAGAGGGTGAGATGAAAAAACTGCAACCAACTACAGACTGCTGTTATTTCTAAGCCACTCGTCTGACAGCTGTTTACAAACGTACAAAAGCATTTTGGTGAGAATTTTCCAGAAAAAAGTTATTTGTGATGGAATTCAAGCGTGTTAGTGTGATTTCTTTATATTTGGCTTTAAAACCGCAAGTGGCTATCGCTAGGGCACTCCAGCATTTAAATGTGAAGAAATCTTTTGTGTCTCGTACCATCGCTCGTTACCGTAACACTGGTAGCGTAGCCCGACGTCATGGAAGTGGACGGAAGAAAGCAGCAACATCAGCAGAAATGGTTCGAAAAGTAAAGAAGCGACTTGATCGCAACCCACGTCGCAATGGCCGTAAAATGGCTCGTGAGCTGAACATATCGCAATATTCCATTCGCAAAACATTGAAAAATAAGCTCGGATTAAAGCCATTGAAATTCCAAAAAGAGCAAGAACTTACACCGCAACAGAAAGAAAATAGACTCAAAAGAGCTTAAGAGTTGCTTCGCTTGGCCGAAAGTGGAGAACTGCCAAATTTGGTTTTCTCCGATGAGAAAACATTCGTTGTCATTCAATTAAACAAACAAAATGATCTCATTTACTTGCCAAAAGGGGTCAGCTGAAAATTTGCACCTTAGGATGGCCACCAGAATTTAAGCGCAGGCTATGGTGATGGTGTGTGCCGCAATAACAGCCTATGGTCGCTCTCCGCTCGTATTAATCGACCGTGGCATCAGGAGGGTGTATTATTAGGGTATCATGGAGGGTGTATTAAAGCCTTGGGCACGCAAACATTTTGGGCGCAGACTTTGGATATTCCAACAGGACTCAGCACCATCGCACTCAGCACGCGCCACCCAAGAATGGTTACAAAATGAGGTTCCTCGCTTCATTTCCAGCACAATGATCACCAAAATCTCCGGATACCAATCCGTTGCACTACTGTGTCTGGAGTATTTTGGAAAGCAAGACTGGCACTAAAAAATACCAAAGTGTCGATAACCTCAAGCAAGCGCTTCGCTGGGAATGGGCCAAAATACCGCAGAGCAACATTCGGGCAGCGTGTGACGGTTTTATTGCCGTTTGAAGGCCATAATTCGTGCCATATGTGACCAATTCGAACTATTCTAAACTTATTCGGAAATTTGATGCTATTTCCGACATTTTTTGCTTTCATTCAATAAAAATTAAAAATAAAATTAATATTATGGCGTTTGCCTTTGTTGCAGATTTTTCATCTCACTCTGTACATCGCCATTGTCCACCTTAAATTTTAGCTTCATTCCAACAGTTCGTGTTAGGCCTTTATAGTACTCAAACTGCACAATTGGTTCAGGCTGACAGCATTTTTTCAATTAAAATGTCATGTATAAATTTTCAGATTTTCAAGTATGTAATATTACTCAATATTTTTCCTTTTCCGGAAAGAATACTAGGAAAATACTTAAAATTTGTACCAAAAGGTATAAAAAATAAGTACCACCTACAACTTTTCGAACAATTATAGTACGCATTTTAAAACCACCGACATATCGTAACCACAAACACCAACAATGACATCTATATCAAATTTCAGGATTTCAGCTCTATCTCCACCCAATACCAAATTTAATTCTATGTAGTAATTTTCGTAGAAACATAGAACGCGTTTCCAAAGCACTGCCAAATCTCAAACACAGATACCATCAATAATCTGAACATCAAATTTCCAAAACCAAATTGTTTCAAATTGGTACTATTTAGTACAGTTCTTACACTAAGTATGTATTTCCAAAACCTTTCATTCACCTCATTTCCAAAAATTCTCATACCAAATCTTAAGGTGTTACCCTTATCCGTTCTCATGATCCCAAATTTAGTGCATTTTGGTACTTTTGACACACGTATTGTTGAAAATTCGAAAAACTCTTTAGTTTGTCTGTCCTAACCAACATCAAAGACTCTTACTCCAAATTTCAGATTTCCTAATACCAAAGTTAATAGAATTTAGTACTTTTCGTCATTTTTATACCCTCCACCATACTATGAAGGGTATATTAACATTGTCATTCCGTTTGTAACTCCTCGAAATACTCATGTCAGACCCAACAAAGTATATAAATTCTTCTGTCTGTCTGTAATCACGCGATCTTTCGAACGAATTGAGATAGAAGGCTAAAATTTTGCACACACGTTTCTTTTACCAGTAGGCAGGTTAAGTTCGTAAATGGGCTATGTAGGTCCACGTTTTCATATAGCCCCCATATAACGGTACCTTCCGATATTCGGTATTTTGATGATTTTAGCGACATTATTCACCGAAAGTGTTTCAAATTACGTATTTAGAGTTCTTAATGGAAACTACAGTCTGTGACAGAAAATTGTCTATGCGGGTCCAGGTCTTTGTATAGGCCCCATATACCAGTACCTCCCTATATTCGGTATTTTGATGATTTTAGCGTCATTATTCACCGGAATTGTTTCAAATTACGTATTTAGAGTTCTTAATGGAAACTACAGTCTGTGACAGAAAATTGTCTATGCGGGTCCAGGTCTTTGTATAGGCCCCATATACCAGTACCTCCCTATATTCGGTATTTTGATGAGTTTAGTTACAATACCCATCGAAATTGTTTGAAATGTCGCATTTGAAGTTCATAATGGATGCTACAGCCTATGACCGAAAATTGCCTATGCTGGTCCAGGTCTTCGCACAGCTCCGATATAACGGTATCTCGCCATATACGATATTTTGATGATTTTAGCTACATTATTCATCGTTTATTTAAAGTTTTGAATTTTAATTTGGTAATGACTTATGACAAAAAATGCCTATGTAGGTCCACGTCGTATAGACAGCAACGGCTATATTTTTAAAATTTTAGCAGAATTTTTTAAGGATTTTATTTCCAAATTCATTCCAAATGGTGGAGGGTATTCAACACGGCCGGGTCGAACTTATTGCTTCTTAACTTGTTAATACGTATTTACGTATTCTCCGCCATGTATCAATCAAACCAAGGTTTGCCATCTGCCAAATCTTCTTAAATACCAAATTTGGAATAATTTTGTGTGTAACTGTAAATATTCAAAATACCTAATAAAGGTGGGTATCGTTATATATGCGCTATGGGAAAACCTGGATCTAAATATTCAATATTCTGTCACGGAGCTAGAACACTCTATGAACTACAAATATGAATTTTTAGACAAATCCGTGGGAAAATTTGGCAAAAATCATCAAAATAATGAATATCGGGAGGTACCGTTATATGGGGGGTCATTTTCAATACCAACTATCCTGGATACAATACAAATTGTTTTGCCAAATTTTGAAGCTCTACGTCAAATAATGTGCGCTGTATTCTGATTTTAACAGACAGACAGACGGACTTGGTTAAATCGACTTAGAATTTTATGCTGATCATTAATATATATATATATATATACTTTATGGGGTCTAATACGTATATATACGGAATGACGAAGTTAGTATACCCTTTTCAATTTGGATGCTATAATTACCCTTAGGAATACTATTTTTTTGCAGAAGAAAATTAATCCTCAAAACCTGAGTAGTATTTTTCAACTTAATCATATTTTCCATACTTAAACCCTTGAACTTTCCAAAGGTAACGTTTTTCTTTTTAACAGCATCAACTTTTCCGATTGTATATTTAACCCACTAAACTTAACCTTAACAAAGGAAAAAAATGCTCAACAAAAACAACAGCAGCATCAATTTTCAACATAGTGTGTGAATGCCGGCACTTTAAAGAGGGATTTTCCTTCCTCATCCATCCATCCATTTTTTTTTCTCAACGATGATTGATGTGTTTACTTTTTTATATGTCTGCAGTAGTCGTCATTCATTCGTGAATGTTATATGTGTGTGAACTTCGCCATGTACTTATTCTTGTTCTTTTTCATCGTCGTCAGCGTCTTCATCTTCATCGTCTTGATTATGGATGGATCTGAGAAAATGCCCTGTGTGAAGAAATGCAATGCCAAAAAACCCTAGAGTTGTTGCAACAAAGTTCCAAGTAGGTATTTCTTATTTTATGAATATGTTCATTTTTCTTTTTACCATCACACATACGCATACCAATACACTCTCTCCAACACACATACTGCAATGCAACTCATTCACATTATTCGTTTGTGAGACATTTTCATTGCGTTGCATTTCGGTTGGTGGCCGCTCGGTTTAATGATGCCGTCATCTAGCAGCAATCAGCCATCAGTCTTCTTAACACTGCAGGCTTTAGTGTTCATATCCTACACTGGGGGAGGGGCGGGAAGTCCTTGATGCTGTTAAATTAATAGCAAAATGATGCATGAAATGGCATAAATGAAAAATGTTCATTTAAAAGTTCATAGTTAATTGCCAATGTGTCATTGCCAATTGGGTTAAGGGTTAACGGAGTTAATAATACAGTTAAAAATATGGATTTTTTAACGCTGGAAAAACATTTTGCAGATGGGTGAGTGAAGATTTCTAAGTAGAGTATGCGTTTAACCCTTTCAGTGTCAATGAAAATTTTTGTCGAGATAAAAATCTGAAATTCCGTACTAATTTACTAAAATGTGCTCAGAAATTCGAAAACGAAACTAATAGAATAGAACTGCAATATTTTTAAATAGCGAACGTGTCTGTTATTAAAAATATCAAAAATAACGGTTCGTAAGAAAAACAAAAAATGGCAAAGAAAGAGAGTACTTTTAAATGTCAAATATATTTGACAAAAACACTGAA
This sequence comes from Musca domestica, assembly GCF_030504385.1. NCBI lineage: Eukaryota > Metazoa > Arthropoda > Insecta > Diptera > Muscidae > Musca > Musca domestica. The sequence continues at coordinate 5,765,149 of NW_026712334.1, read as the reverse complement.
AGGGTTAAAGCACATTTTCGGGAAAATATACACTTTTCACAAATAGATTTTCTTTGTTTGATGAGATGAAATTAAGCTGAGAGGGGTTCGCTTTTATCACTGATAGATTATTTCCTTAAAATATGTTTCCTACCAGTGCTCTAGTCCAGAAGTTTTAGTTCAGTTCCCTTACCTACAAAAACTCTTACTCTACCATATGAAAGAGGGTTCATTTTGAGTTCTCATTGGGCGGATTATTGTCATGTGAAAGAAGTAGGTCCATGTTTGGAACGCTTGGTCCTTTTTGTTTGTATAAATGTGTTCGCATCTTCCAGCTGATGTAGATCTTGGAATTGAAAGCTAAATGCTAATTTTAGACATGAAAGTCGCCATTGTACATCGTATTGCGCACTATTTCATTTTTGATATTATTCATTCAGAACTAAAACAATAACAAATGTACACTTCTATATAGTTTTTAAATTGAAAAAATTCCACGCCAAAAAGATTTTTATACCCTACAACACTATGTGTTGGGGGTATTATTAGTTTGATTGGGCCAAAAATTATGTAACACCACGAAATATTGGTTTCCCATTTAGGAAAGTGTATATGGATCTTCCTAGCTCGCCGAGCTGAGTCGATCTAGCTATGTATGTCCGTCCGTCCGTCTGTCCATGTTAATTTGTAATCACGCTACAGGTCGCAATTATGGCCCGATTCTTACGAAATTTTGCACGAAGGTGGGGTTAGGGTCAGAATAGAAGCCTATTTCTTTTGGAGATGATCGCCAAATGTTTAGGGGTTGAAATGGACCAAATACTGAAAAAATGTCGGATTTTGCAGTAGCTATACAGGTCGCAATTATAGACCAATCGACGCAATCGAAATTTCGCATGTAGCTAGAGTTTAGGGCGGGGAAGAAGCCTACCAATTTGGGTGGTCATCGGATAATATTTAGCGGGTAAAATAGACCATAACTTTTGTGTTGAAAAAAATTCAAAATTTTCATTAAACCGTGAATATTTTTAATCCCGTCGAAATCACAAAGCCATGACAAGGTTACTTCTGACCTTTACATTTATGTCAACATCCAACAAATCGGATATATAACAAAATATGTGCGATATATATGACTATCAAAGAAGATATGCTTGAAAGATCTCTTATATGTCGAGAACGGCTGAACTGATTTCGACAGTTCTCATTAATTCAGAATGGCCTCTTGGCAGGAAAGAAAAAACGTCTAAAAAATGGCATAAAAATATCTCTCTAAAGATGAAAATATTGGATTTGTAACATTTTCTCATATTTTTTCAATTTTGTCACATTTTTGGCATATTTTCATTTTGAATTAAACATTTGGTAATATTTCTAGAGCTAACAAAACTAAGTAGTTAGAATATCAGGATATCATATACATATCGCATTTATGGCCCGATCCTTACGAAATTTTGCATGGGGATAAGATGAGGGTCAGAATAGAAGCCTACCCTTTTTGGAGATGATCGCCATATATTTAGGGGTTGAAATGGACCAAAAAACTGCAAAATTGTCTGCAGGTCGTAATTATCGCCCGATTCTCACGCACATTTGAATGGGGGTTACCGGACATTACAAAAGCCAAGCAGTTTTGGATGGCCATCCAAAAATATTCAATGTGTGAAATTGTTTGCCAACTTATGTAGACAAAATACGAAAATGTCCATTCCAGTGACTTTTTGGACACAAATACTGGAAAGACGCACTTCTGACTATTTCGTTGAAGAATATAGTCAAATGTCTGTATCTCATATAGATGCGTTTCAGTCAAAAATCAATAATAAATGTTAATCTTTTGCCACTTCTGAGATTTTATAGGTCTTTGGGAAATATTGCTTCCAGATCTAGGAAGACCATTTAAGTGCAACATCTACCAATAAATTGGAAATGAAAAGTTGCTATTATTCGAAAATTAGAGAACGGAACCTGATTGTTTTCTTTTATTATTTGTCACAATATCTTGTGGAATTCTTTCGAGTATCTCGCCTATATAAACTGTATGGTTTATTATAGTGTTGTAGGGTATTCAACGGTCGGCCCCGCTCGTCTGTAGCCTTTGCTTACTTGTTTTTTTTTGATTTTATCCTTTTCTCCAAAGAGGCAATTCCGAATTTGTCGGAATCGTTAAAATCAGATCAGCGGTTCTTGAGTTATAAACGTAGTAACCACACAACTTTCTTTTATATTTAGATTTATATTTCCCAATGATTTCTTTCGGATTTTATCTCATCAAATATAAATTCCAAAAATTATTCACATTGCATTTCATATAAAAAATAAAAATTTATCACTCGACCTTAAATCGGTGATGAGCAAAAATGATTTTCATGCATTTGCCAACCATTCAGATTCTTAGTTGACCTACTTGCAATGGATTCATGTATTTTTCAAAACTTTTTTTCACAGTTGTTTTAATTCATTTATTCTGTTTTGCTTCACTCGCTCAGTGTTAATCAATAATGAAAACTGGCATTCATTTAAGCTCATTATGAATAAATCACTGCACTAAACCTATATATTTATGGATAAGTGTGAGTCTGTGTGTTTTTATTCGAAAATGTGCGTGCGTGTGTGTGTGTTTATGATGGTGGGTATTCGATTTCGTGAAAACCAAAAGTTGGGCTGTTCATATCATGGTCATATTGAAAGATTCAACAATGAATGGAAGGAGAAATGAAAAAACAAAAGCATCCACAAATTTTCCGAATGAAAGTAAAATCCATAATGGAATTTTCGTTGTCGACCAAAAAAAAAAAAAGAAAAAAAAAACTAAATTATTTATGGATTTTTTTGTTCGTTTGGTTTTCAAAGTGAATACGAAAAAATAAAAATAGCTAACACAATAAACCACATTTAACGCTATGCCAATAGAGATTGAAAATGAACAAAGTAATAGACGTTTCAAAAAGCTGTACACCACCAACCAACCGGTCGAAATGTTTAAATCGGTTTACGCCTCTACAAAACGCCTTTCAATTCTATTTGGAAAAAATAATGGCAAGAAAACTGTGATTTGATGATTGTATTTTCTTTTTTTGTTGTGAAATACATCTTGAAACAACACAAATGCCAATACCCCACAAAAAGTGTGGCAAATCTTATCAATTGACTTGAAATAGAAAGTGGTTGTCGCTGGAGTTTGTGTTTGAAACCAAAAACAAAAAAATGATTTTAATTTTGTGGTCCCATTACTTTTTGATTTCCAAAACAAGTAAATAACTACCACTTTCGTTGACAGGTGAAATTAAGAAAACAATTTGCCCAACTGTCTATAGGCTGTCACACACACACACAACTATATGTCATATAACTCTAAAAAAGTGATCGAGAGTACTAAAATATACAAAAAATTTAATATTTTGTATTGGACAGACGTAATGAGCTAGATCTCTGAAATTTAGAATGAGAGTCAGTGATGGAGTACAGGGTAGATGCATCAAAAGCATTTTGGTAATTTTTGCCTTGAAATTTGGTATTAGGGTCGCTGTTCATGTATAGTCTGGACATATGGAGGTGTTTTCGGAAATAATACTATACTTGTAGGAAAAGTACTAAATTGTACTATATTTAGTTCTGGATTAATGGATAGGTATAAAATTCTGATGGTCCCTGTGTTTGAGATTTGGGAGCGATTTGTGAATGCGTTCTATATTCATAGGAAAAGTAATAAATGACACTCAATTTGGCTTTTAAATGTGTACTATAATTGTTCAAAAAGTACTGCATGGTATCTGCGTACTAAATCTGCTATTGGGTGAAGAGAGAAGAGAAAGAGCTAATATTTTGAAATTTGATTTTGAGGACAGTTTTGGACGTTGAAATAGTTTTAGTAGAGTTTTTACTAATATTCTCTTCGGTAAAAAAAATTTGAAGACTTTTTGGTAAAAGGTTAACGTCGTCAAACGAAATCCACTATAGCACTGTGTGACAAAATGCACATATATATATATATATATATATATATATATATATATATATATATATATATATAGATTTATATAGATATATATATATACATATATATATTAGATTTCCAACGATATATATATATATATATATATATATATATATATATATATATATATATATAATTTTAGGATTTTCTCCCCACTCTTTCATCCAATACCTAGTTTAGAACTATTTAGTATATTCTTACAATTATAATACAGATTTCCAAATTTACCTCCATAACCCAATCCCAGATTCCAACTGAGACATCCATATCAAATCATAGGATTCCAGACCTATCCCTTCATCAAATACCCAATTTAGTACCATTTCGTACTTTTGGTACAAATATACGGCGCATTTTCAAACCCTAGTTAAACCCTAGTTAAACAGACATACCATCAATAAACTTAATATTAAATTTTAGAGTTTTATCCTATCCCTTCACCCAATACCATTTATAGTACCATTCAGTACCATCTCCATATGTCCAGGCTACACATGAACAGCGACCTTAATACCAAATTTTAGATTTCCAACGATATATTTTCACCCAATAACATATTGAACCAAATTTCGTACTATTCAGTACTTTTCGTGGACTTGTAGTACCCATTTGCAAAAGGACCTCTTTATCACAAACCTACAGGGACCTCAATACAAAATTATAAAATGCCAGCTTCATTCGTTCACCCTATACAACCTTGATTCTCGTACAAAATTCCGTTCACATAATACTAAATAGTGTCAACAGCATTCAATTTTATGACATTTTAGCACTTTTTGTACCCTTTTAAAATCCCAGCCTTATCACACGGCTTGTACCAAGACTGAACCTCGTGCAAAATTTCTAGCTTCTGCAGTTTCGACTGATCAGTCAGTTATTTCCATACACTTTTATATATATTCTTAAAAAATCCACCATGAAACTCTTAAATCCACAATTTTTCTTAAAATCCATTCTTTAAAAATCCATTTTTATACCCTCCATGAAGGCTGAGAGGATGATCAGTGTATAATTCTACGACGATTTAACCTAGTCTGTCTATCCGCCTGTCTATTGTAATCACGCCAGAGTCGAGACAAATTAAGGTAGAAAGCTAAAATCAGTCTTTTGTGTACAGGCAGGTTAAGTTCGAAGATGGGCTATTTCGGTCCACGACGACGTAACGGTATCTCCCGATATTCGGTATTTTTATGATTGTAGCCACATTTCTCAATATAATTGTCTTAAAATCCACATAAGGAGTTCCATCAGAGGTCAACGGTAGTAGATTTTAGCGTATTTTTGACCAGAATTGTTTGAAATTTCGTATTTAAAGTTTTAAGCTTTCTCTCTATATATATATATATATATATATATATATATATATATATATATATATATATATTCTTAAAAAATCCACCATGAAACTCTTAAAGTTGACGATTTATCTTCAAAAAATCCACAATTTTTCTTAAAATCCATTCTTTAAAAATCCATTTTTATACCCTCCACGGAGGCTGAGAGGATGATCAGTGTACAATTCTACGACGATTTAACCTAGTCTGTCTATCCGCCTGTCTATTGTAATCACGCTAGAGTCGAAACAAATTAAGATAGAATGCTAAAATCAGTCTTTGGGTACAGGCAGGTCAAGTTCGAAGATGGTTTATTTCGTTCCACGACGACGTAACGGTATCTCCCGATATTCGGTATTTTGATGATTGTAGCCACATTTCTCAATATAATTGTCTTAAAATCCACATAAGGAGTTCCTTCCTGTAACTTTGGAATATTCATAAAAAGTCTAGAAACATTTTAAAATTGTTTTCAATCTCTTTTCAAAACATATATATCACTCCCCATATAAAGCTCTGGGTTCCATTCATTCAAACCAACTGAGCTAATTTTCCAGTTATGACATCTCCACCATTTCACTTGAATAGTCCGAAGAATCCAACAGGTTCTTCGCTCTGCTGCCAAAGACCAGAATTTTCTTAAGAAAAATATTAACATTTAAGTGTGATTTGGTTTTCTGCAGTTGTCATCTGGCTATTTAAGCTCTACCAAGTGCTGGACCGACCATATTTGGAATATTTCATGGATGTCTTTTAAATTCTTGGGATTAAGAAGAATTCTAAAGAGACCAAACGAACTCCAAGTGGGGAAACAGAACAAATGCCACTTCTCGGCGAAGATGGTTGGTATTCCAGCTAAACTACTTCCAGTGATGATGACCACACTGACATTATTGTCATCATCTTTTGCATTATGATTTTTTCTTTTTTGCAATAGATTTATTTTTTTTTTCTTTCAAATATGACTTGAATATATTTTCCCCCTTTGTTGCTCCACCTGTCACAATTAACCATTCGTTTAGTGTGGCTATTTCTTTCTGTTGCTCTTTTCTGGCATACAAATATTTATTTATGTTGGTCATGATTAATGTGTGTTTCTGTGTTAATTATTTTCTTTCTTAAACTGTGTTGTTGTTGTTGTTGTTTGGTTTCTTCTTCTATTTTAGTTGTAGCTTCTTTAATTGTTGTTTTGCAATGTTTGTATTCTGCAAGACAGAAGAAAAACTATTTCATGTCTAACAGTCAAGTCACTCAGCCATTGAGCCAACTTGCTAGCTTGCCAGCCTGCCTGCCTGTCTGTCTTTTAGTCTGTCAGTAAGCCATCATCTAGCCTAGCTTTCCTACATAGTTTTAATAACACAAATTAACTGTTCATTAATGCCATCATTTGCCAATTAAAGATTATGGCCGGCTTAGCAATTCCAGGTTTCTGCTATTTATTCTACTTTTCTAGATTTCTATTTGTGTGTGTGTGTAATTTTTCTTTCAGAAGAAAAATTGCTAAGAGTTTCAAATCGTATTGTTTTGCTTTTAAGAAGAAATATAGCAGGTGTTCCATAAATATTTTTGACATATATTTTATGAAATGTAGTTAACCTAACTTTTGAGAAATACTCAATGAAATACTTCGAAAGGAAACGGGTCATATATCAATTAGGTAATTCATGAAGTGTGTGTTGACATTTGAATAGATCGAAATCGAATATTTTGATTTTAAAGTTGATTTTTTCGTATCTTTTAGGCAAAGTTTCATTTTTCGTTTAAAACATGCTAAAAATTGAACATTTTGAAAAAAAAAAAAACAGTAAAGAAAGTCTTAAAGTCAGGCCGGACCGACTTTATGATACCCTACACCACTTTGCTAATTTAGTAGAGCTTTAACAATTAAAAGTTTTTATGGGAGAAATCAATCATACACGCTATGATTATAATTATAATTTAAAGTTAAAAGGACTAAATTGCCGAAGCATTTGTATCTTGTAAATTCGGACTTGTTTTGCCCATTTGGTGCACAATTAATTTGAAATCGGATTAAAATATATGTGGGAGCTATATCCAAATCGGAACCGATCTCGATAAAATTTGGCAAAGATATTTCTGAGCTGTATTTGATATATTTCCCTGAATATCGTTGTTACGGAGTGCATATTACGGCTGTGGGTAACAAATATGACAAATCGGATGAACAGTATATATGGGAGCTATAGCTATATCTGAACCGATCTTCACCAAACACACTAGCTTCTAGATTCAATTTTGTGGTAAGTGCCAAATTTCATCCAGTTTGGGCAAATATTAGACGATTGGTGCACAATCAAAGGTAAATCGGACGAAGTTATATATGGGAGCTATATCCAAATCTGAACCCATCTCGATAAAATTTAGCAAATGTATTTCTGAGCTGTATTTGATATATTTCCCCAAATATTGTTCTTACAGGGTGCATATTACGGCTGCGGAGGACAAAAATAACAAATCGGATGAACAATATATATGGGAGCTATAGTTATATCTGAACCGATTTCGATCAAATTTGGCATACTTATTTTTAGGCCTAATTTGGCTGTATGTGCAAAATTCCATACTATTCGTTACACGTATGATGCACAATAAAAGGCAAATCGGACGAAGATATATATGGGAGCTATATCTAAATTTTGACCGATTATCTCCAATTTCAATAGGGTTCGTCCTTGGGCCAAACAAATGTTGTTTGCAAAATTTCATCTCAATCGGATAATAAATGCGACCTGCATTTTGTTCTCAAGAATACATGGACAGACGGACGGACGGACAGACGGACTGACATGCATAAATCAACTCAGAAAGTGATTCTATGCAGATCATCAAAAGGAACTATGGGTCTATCTCGTTTCCTTTTGCCTGTTACAAACAAATGCACAAAGACATAATACCCTGACCACCTTGTGGTGTAGGGTATAAAAACTGTGACATCTTACTTGTTTTACATTTGGTATCATTTCGTATCATTGAAATCGGAAGAAGGTTGTTTTGGAAGTGCGTACATGAGTACGAAAAGTACTGAACTGTACCAAATTTGGTACTACTCAATTTAAAGTACAATTTGAATTTGAAAGAACGGATGGAGCTGGAATCCTGAAACTTGAAATTAAAATTACTGGTGAAGTGTAGGATTGATATATGAAGGTAGTTTTCGAAATATTAACTTATGTGCAGGAAAAGTACAATATGGTATCAAATTTGGTACAGTTTCGTTTTGAGTGAACCGATAGAGCTGGAATTAGAAATAAGATTAATATTGCATGTAGGATAGGGATATGCAGGAAGTTTTGGAAATTCGTACTAATGTGTACTAAATGGAATTCAGATTTTGGGAGAACCGCACAGTTGGAATCCTGATTCTAATTGTGGTGAACCGAAGGAGCTGGAATTCTGAAATTTGGAAATAAGATTTCTATGTGATTGTATGATTGAGGTATATTTTTATAAATTTTGAACGAGGGATTGGGCTGCTTGGGAAATTCGATTTGTGTGAACCGATATAGTTGAAATCCCGAATTTTCATACAGTGGGTACTATTGGTGTCTGTGGATAAGATATGTAGGTGTTTTTAGATATGTGTACTATAATTGTTCGAAAAGTATCAAGTGGTACTAAATTTGAAATTGGTTGAATTGTCAGAGCTCGAATTCCGATTTGATTTGATATTGAAGACTCTGTTGGTCTCTTGAAGTGATACACATATGGTGGTTTTGGAGATATGCACTACAGTTGTTCGAAAAGTGCTAAATAGAGCTAAATTTGATATTGGATTGAGGGATAAAGCTGAAACCGCTATATTTTATATTGCGATAACTGTGACTGTCTCGGATTGAGATATGGCGCGGTTTTCCAAATGAGTACTATAACTATACAAAATGTACTAAATATTACTTAATTTGGTATTGAGTGAATATATAGAGCTGAAATGCTCAAATTTTATGTTGATGTCTCTGTTGGTATCTGGTTTGGAGATCTGGTGGTGGTTTTGAAAATGCCTACCATAATTTTTCGGAAAGTACCAAATGGTACTAATTTTGGATCACTGTTGGTGTCTAGAATGGTGAGATGTAGACTGTTTTGGATATACGTATTAAATATTACTAAATTTGGTATTGAATGAAGGAAAAAAGCTGAAATTCTGATATTTGATATTGACACTGTTGATTGGATTTACATATGGAGACGTAAAAATAGTTTTGGACAGAAAAAATGGATGTGGGCCCATTGTGCAATGGTTTTATTAATATCCTCCTCGGAAAATTCAAAATAAAAGTTTTTGAAGACTTTTTAATGTAAAAGGTAAACATTCTCCCATTATTCTTTCCGAAAAAGAAAAACTTGCGTAATATATAAACAATAATATAAAAATACTTCAAAAAATGATGGCCTTTGACCCACCATGTAGTATCTCGATCTTCCTCGCCACATAATATTTAGTGGATGAAAAGAACCAAAAACCGAAAATGTTGGGGATTTTCAGTCGTTTCACAGACCACAAGTATGGACCAATGGATGCGGTATTTGGCAAGTTGGAGTTAGCATCACGAAATACACCTACCATTTTAAATGGTTTTCCAATAATGGTACATTTCATCGGACCATTAATTTTGTTAGAGAAACACCATAAGTTTCGTTCAACGGTGAATATTTTTGATAGTGGAAGACTCTGTCTCCAAAACCGCAAAAACGGGATGGGGCACCTTTTGAAAATGTCTGACCTTTATGTATTTGTTCAGATATCGAAGATTTAGCAAAATATATAAGCAATCTAAATTTTCCAGTAAGGTTTTGATTTTCCAAGATAACCCTTAGCACCACAAAATACCTATATTCATGAAATATTTTTCCAGCGAACGTAACATGGAGAAGGAAGCGAGATAAATCCATTGATGATCTGCATTGAATCACATTCTGAGTCGATTTGTGCATGTCCGTATGTCCATATATTTTTGTAAACAAAGTACAGGTCGCATTTATTGTCCGATCAAGATGAAACTTTGCACAAAACACTTCTTTAGTCCAAGGATGAACTCTATTGAAATTGGAGATAATCGGTTGAAATTTAGATATAGCTCCCATATACATCTGTGCCCGATTTGGCTTTTATCGTGCAACTAATGTGTAATATTAGTCCAAATAGATGGAATTTGGCACACATAACATATTTGAGCTCAGAAACAAGTATGGAAATTTTCTTGGAAACCGGTTCAGATATAGCTATAGCTCCCCGATCATCCGATTTGTTAAATTTCTTCTTCACAGTAGTAATAAGCACTCCGTAACAACGACATTCGGAGAAAAATATAAAATACAGCTCTGAAACGCATTTGCCGAATTTTATCGAGATTGGTTCAGATTTGGATGTAGCTCCCATACAAGTATTCATTCGATTTCAAGTTTATTGCGCACTAAATGATTAATACACGCCCGAATTGAATGGATTTTGGCACATACAAACGAATTTAGCCTGGGAAAAAAATGTATCAAATTTGTTGAAAATCGGTAAAGATATAGATATGGGTCCCATATATATGTTCCCTTCGATTTTGTGTTTTACTCCCTCACACCAGAATAATACTCTCCACAACAACAATATTTGATTCCAAACATTAGACACAGCATAGAAATACCTCTGCTAAAATTTTATGGAGATCGGCTTAGATTTGGATATAGGTCCAACATATATCATCATCCGATTTCACATTTATTGTGCCTAGAAGGTGTAATATCAGCTGAAATAGGATCAAATTTGTAAGAACTTCGATTCAGACACAAATGCTTTCGTCAAATTTCGTAGAATATGACAGAAGCCTGTCATATATTAGTTCAATCCGTCTTTAAATTATAACCACTTTAACGATCATAGTCGGTATGTTTTAATTTTCATAAATTGCCCATAAAAAGCTTATTTGTTAAATGTAGCTCTGCGATATATGAAAAGTGGTGGTCGGCCCATCCCGACTTTGACCTTTTCTGACAGTTTTTTTTAAATAGTCCAATTATGTATCCCATTACTTTGAGAGCATCATTTATTGTATTCAAAACAAGTAAGCAAAGGCTACAGTCGAGCGGGGCCGACCGTTGAATACCCTACAACACCATAACAAACGATACAGTTTATATATATTTCCAATTTAATTAACGAAATAGTCAGAAGTGCGTCTTTCCTGTGTTTGTGAATTCTCCAAAAAGTCACTGAAATGGTCATTTTCGTATTTTGTCTACAAAAGTTGGCAAACTCCTTCACACATTGAATATTTTTGGATGGCCATCCAAAACTGTTTGGCTTTTGCAACGTCCGGTAACCCCCATTCAAATGTGCGTGAGGATCGGGCGATAAATACGACCTCCTGACAATTTTGCAGTTTTTTGGTCAATTTCAACCCCCAAATATATGGCGATCATCTCCAAAAAGAGTAGGCTTCTATTCTGACCCTCATCTTATCTCCATACAAAATTTCGTAAGTATCAGGCCATAAATGCGATCTGTATATGATATCCTAACTACTTAGTTTTGTTAGCTGTAGAAATACTAACAAATGTTTAATTCAAAATGAAAATATGACAAAATTGAGAAAATGTTACAAAATCAATATTTTCATCTTTAGAGAGATATTTTTATGCGATTTTTTAGACGTTTTTTATTTCCTATCAAGAGGCCATTCTGAATTAATGAGAACTGTCGAAATCAGTTCAGCCGTTCTCGACATATATGAGATCTTTCAAACATATCTTCTTTGATAGATAGATATATATGATAGATATATATCGCACATATTTTGCTATATATTCGATTTGTTGGATCTTATCATCAATGTAAAGATCAGAATTAACCTTGTCATGGATTTGTGATTTCGCCGGGATTTAAAATATTCGCGGTTTAATGAAAAATTTTGAATTTTTTCAACAAAAAAGATATGGTCTATTTTACCCGGTAAATATTATCCGATGACCACCTAAATTGGTAGGCTTCTTCCCCGCCCTAAACTCTAGCTACATGCGAAATTCCGCGTCGATTGGTCTATAATTGTGACCTGTATAGCTACTGCAAAATCCGACATTTTTTCAGTATTTGGTCCATTTCAACCCCTAAACATTTGGCGATCATCTCCAAAAGAAATAGGCTTCTATTCTGACCCTAAGCCCACCTTCGTGCAAAATTTCGTTAGGATCGGGCCATAATTGCGACCTGTAGCGTGATTACAAATTAACATGGACAGACGGACAGACGGACATACATAGCTAGATCGACTCAGCTCGGCGAGCTACGAAGATCCATATATACTTTCCTATATGAGAAACCAATATTTCAAGGTGTTACACAAATTCTGGCTCAATCAAACTTATAATACCCCCAACACATAGTGTTGTAGGGTATAAAAAGTTTCAGAACTACAGAAACTTCATTGCAAATTGTACTGGGGTAAAGTATCACATGGTAAATCCAGCCAGACGCCATAGCCTCTTAATTTTTTTTAAGTTCATCTTTCCCACGTAAATCAAGCATGTCTTTATTAATTGATTGGCATCTTGTTAAGATTTTTTGTAATATTCCCCTTGCAGGAAAACACATTAGGCCACTTAAGAGAATGTCTCCCTCCACCTTTTCTCATCCATAAACTACCAACTACCAAGAAGCAACGGTTATTATGGATTAGCCAACATTATAATATTCAATGGTTACCTATGTTTGTTCTTTTATAAACTCTAACGGTATGGAAACTATTTGAAAGACAATAACAACAATCAACCATTAGACATATAGAACCCCTACGGCCACACACTACAACCAGATGACCGGAAGGTCAAATACTAAAGAAAAATGTTTAACAACAAATTTCACTCAGAATATGTTTTTTTTTTTTTTTTAAATTAAGTGAAATTTTGTGGGACACTTGTCACATTTGTTCGCCTTGTTCATTATGACAAAAATGCCGACAAACTCCTATTATTCATCACTCACGCATGATGCCATTAATGGAAGATTATGATGACTTGAGTGTTCGTTGCCATGGATACACCGCAACCTAAAAGTATGATGGGTGTTTTTTGTACGATGGCTTTGCGCATGCGCACACATAATCATTGTCAATAGAGGTTTTGTTTGTCATCTGTGTTTCGTTTGGTTTTTATACCCCCCTCTAAGAAATAAAGTTCAACATTTATAGATACGGAATGTGTGAAATAGATAATGAAGGCCAGCATTTTTTGTTTTGTTTGTTATTTTCAATGAGAATTTCATGATTATTCATATTCAGTGTTGTTTACTTTCGATTATTGTTTGACCAAACGGATGGATGTACTCACAAATTGAATGTACACTTTTACATTTATAGTTAAGAGATGCTGCCTCAATACTTCGAATTTCTTTTTCACTTGTTTTTGGTGTGCGGAGCCTCATATTGCTTATTTATTATACTGTTTTTATTTCTCTGTGCTCCATACGCTGACCGACACAAAAAGTTCAATGACTTACAAAAATTTGTGAAATCAGGTGTGTCCGCCTCAAATGATGCTATTTTTTGAACAAAATTATATTTTCGTGTAAAGTTGTATTCTTTGTTTTTGATTGATTTTTATGATACAATTGAGGTCTCTCACTCACTCTTCTTTTATTCAATTTAATTGAATGCAATCAAAACGATATTGCTTTATTTCACAGTCCGTAAATCCAAGGAATGATTGAGTGATGAGCTAGCAAACTGAGCAGAACTTTCTAGAGTGAAATTCTATTGATGTGAGAGAATGCTGTTGTGTACCACTACTAAGACAGCGTTGCCCAAAAGCAAATTGAAACAATTTAAGATGTAGAAAAAATTAACAATTAAAATCGGTCGGTAATATCCAATATATTACCATACATAGCCTAAAGGATTTTTTGTAATTAGGTGGTATGTAAAAATATGATATTTAAGGGGTACAATTTTTTGTCTTCCATAAGATTTTTTTTTTTTTTAAGGAAGACACTTTGATGTTCTACGACTACATATTTTATAGAAATACGGGTGAGATAAAAAAAAAACTGCAATAAAGCCAAACGCAATGATTTTTACATTTTTTTTGTTTTTAATTTTATTGAATGAAAGCAAAAAATTTCAGAAATAACATCAAATTATATAATTAGTTCAGATTTGTTCGAATTGGTCACCTTTGGCATGAATTATGGTCTTCAAACGGCCAATGAATCCATCACACGCTGCCCGAATGTTGCTCTGCGGTATTTTGGCCCATTCCCGGCGAAGCGCTTGTTTGAGGTGATCCACACTTTGGTATTTTTTAGTGTCAACCTAGCTTTCCAAAATACTCCAGACACAATAGTCCAACGGACTGGTATGCGGAGATTTTGGTTCAGATTTGTTCGAATTGGTCACCTTTGGCATGAATTATGGTCTTCAAACGGCCAATGAATCCATCACACGCTGCCCGAATGTTGCTCTGCGGTATTTTGGCCCATTCACGGCGAAGCGCTTGTTTGAGGTGATCCACACTTTGGTATTTTTTAGTGTCAACCTAGCTTTCCAAAATACTCCAGACACAATAGTCCAACGGATTTGTATCCGGAGATTTTGGTGGCCATTGTGCGCTGAAAAAGAAGTGAGGAACCTCATTTTGTAACCATTCTTGGGTGGTGCGTGCTGAGTGCGATGTCCTGTTAGATTGTCCACGGTCTGGGCCAAAATGTTTGCGTGACCGAGGCTTTAATACACCCTACAGAATTTTTTCGCGATAATATTCCGCATTTATTCTGATGCCAAGGTCGATTAATATGAGCGGAGAGCGACCATCGGCTGTTATGACGGCCCACACCATTACCATAGCCGGCGCTTGAGTTCTGGTGGCCAAGCGAAGGTGCACATTTTCAGCTGATCTCTTTGGCAAGTAAACGCGATCATTTTGTTTGTTTACAAACTGCTGGACAACGAACCGGCTGTTCACCACTTTCGGCCAACGAAGCAACTCTTTTGCTCTTTTGAGTCTATTTTGTTTCTGTTGCGGTGTAAGTTCTTAAATTTTTTGAAATTACAATGGCTTCACCCCAAGCTCATTTTTCAATATTTGCCGAAAGGAATGTTGCGATATGTTCAGGTCACGAGCCATTTTTCGGCCATTGCGACGCGGCTTTCGATCAAGTCGCTTCTTTACTTTTTGAACCATTTCAGCTGATGTTGCTGATTTCTTCCGTCCACTTCCTTGACGTCGGGCTACGCTACCAGTATCACGGTAATGAGCGAGACACAAAAGATTTATTCACATTTAAATGCTGGAGTGGTCTAACGATTAACGACTTGCCAAATATGAATAAATCACACTATCACTCTTAAATTCCATCACGAAACCTCTTTTTCTGGAAAATTCTCTCGGAAATGCTTTTGTAAGCGTGTAAACAATATAATGAGCTGTCATTGGAATAATTTTAAAAGTTGTCGGACGAGTGGCTTGGAAATGACAACAGTCTAAAGTTGTTTGCAGTTTTTCCATCTCACCCTGTATGTTGCTAGGCTTTTATATAATTTCTAGGCTTCTACATATAATTTGGCCTTCTATGAAAAAATTTCCGATCTTCTATCAGAGATATATGACCAACCTTAGGAAGAACTTTTTTCTATGAAAAGACTTTTTGGGCTTCTATGAGAAGACCTCTTGGTCTTCTGTGAGAAGGTCTTTTGGTCTTCTGTCTGTAGGCCTTTTAGTTTTCTTACAGAAGACCTTCAGGTCTTCTATGAGAATACCATGTGGTCTTCTATGAAAACAACATTTGTCCTTCCATGAGAAAAATATTAGGTTTTCTATGAGAATAAATTATGGTCTTTCTTGATAAGTCCTTTTTGGTCTTCTCTGAAAGAACTTTTTGGTCTCTAATGGGAATACCTTTTGGGTTCTTCAGTGAGAAGAGCTCTTTATTCTATGAGATCTTTTGGATTGCAGTGAGAAGTCGTTTTGGTTACCTATGGGAAGACCTTCTAATTCACCATTAGAAGACATTTGGTCTTCTATGAGGAGGTCTATGAGAAGACCTTTGGTCTTCTATGAGAAGACCTTTCGGTCTTCCATGAGAAGTCCTTTTGTCTTCTATAAGAATATCGTTTGATATTTTATGAGAAGATTTTTAGTCTTCTAATAGAAAAATTTGAAATGAGGGTTCGATTTCCTTTCAGGTGTGCGAAACCTCAATATTTCAATCTATACAAGATTTTGTGTGATGATGGGGCATAAATGTGTTCGCTTCTACTGGTACCTCCCCCACAACCATTTAAAATTTTAAATAATAAAACGCTCATAAACGTATTCTCTTCAAATTTTACTCGTCCTAAAACAGTGATAAATGAAAGATCTGGCGTGAAGATGGGAAATTGTGGTCCTTTTCCTTCGGGTACCTTACTTCTCGGACCACTTCTTCCTGTACCTCCCCTACAAAAGGTTAAAATTTTGTATAATAACATGTCAATATCGACAAGATATTATTTTTTCAATATCTGATATTTTGGTTTCGAGAATAAACAGTAGGATCTCATGAAAAATTGTCAAATGAAGCGTTTTTGTAACAAAATATTGAATTTCGCCACTATATTTTGTATAAAGTTGGAGATCCGAACAAACGTTTTTTTGTTTAATTTTTTTTATCGGATTGTCATTTTTATTATTAATTTTAATGTTTTATTTCCACACCTAAACCATGGACAAAACGGAAAGGGTTAACTTATATCCCATTTTATTTGTGGCTTTTCTCTAAAGTTTGTTGAACATTATCATTTTTCCATAAAATGTCCATGGATTTTCATTTCACATATTAGCCACATCTTCTTTTCATTATTTTTAACTACACTTTATATGGAATACATGCAGACATTTGAAGCATAAACTGAAAATTCACACAACCAACCCATCGATGTCCTCGAGAATGTTGACCCATTTTTATAATTTATTGTTTTAATGAAAAACAAATGCCTTTCAAAAGGACATCAAAGGTTGGCGTGTATGTTTTATTCGCTTAATGAAAAACAGGTTATTTTCGTTTGCTTTGATTCCATGTAAATAACAGCTTTGACATCTCTACAAAACAGTTCAGCATTTGCAAACCCCCTTTCCACTAGTCGGTGGAAAATTTATTGCTAATTTATTATTCTTTTTCATTGCAAAATTTTCCAGTCAAGCGGATAATTTTCGCAATTGAACTTTCTGTGACATGGGAGTTTTTCCATTTATGTCACTCGCTGCTTTATGAGGACAAAGAGTAGAAGAGGCAAATAACGCATGGAATTCACACACACACACACTTATATACATAACGAAATTCATTTGGTGTTTGCTTTAGTGGTCATAATTGCTGAACCACAAAAGTTGGCAAATTCCCACCAAAACTGGATGCCATTAATTCAAATCATCGTTTTTATAGCTATTTCACACCACAGCTGGCCTTTCCAGGTGAAGGAAAGTCATAAATTAAAAAAAAATATATTTTCATTAATAAAGCTCATTTTCTAGATAAACGATAGTGAGCAGAAAATTGTTCGATTAGATTATCTCTGATCGGACCCAGTATTACACGGCTTCATTGCATTTCCCATTGATTGATTGTCATTAATCATCATTTGGCTGGAGATGCAGTGATCAAACGTGAATGTAATTTAAAACAATTTTTAAGGCTTCGCATCCAATTTCAATATCTAGCAACTGAAACGTGCAGCGGCAAATTGAAGCATTTCCACCGGGAAAACATTTTGTATTCAATAATTGTTCTTAAACTTCTTGATTTGAATTAATGATAGTTGCCTGGCCGAGATAAAATAAATAGATTATTTAATAATGATCAACCTATGCAATCGCAACGCAGGAAAAAAAACTGGTTGAGCGTATTTAATTGTTAAGCGTAAAACACTCATCTGGACATGTTATTAATGGTTAAGAAACGGAGAGCTGATGGTTAGCTAATATGTATAAATCATGTATTACAAAGTTTCCATTTGCATCATAGGGGAGTGGCCGTCTGCCTAGCTCTCCACAAATTCTACCAGCCACGGATTTTCAAGGATATTGTTCAGAGTACTTTTAAGGATTTTTCTGGTACATTTTATGGATAGTGTCGAAAATACAAATTGTGGGCTCCTAATACTTTTTAGGAGGGTAAAAACCTTGAGAATACAATTCTTGAATATTTAAGATTAGTGATGAGAGTAATTGATATTTTTAAGGATATTTTCTTTCATTTTCATTGGTATTTTCGAACGTTCAACTAGTGAATTTTTAAAGTTTCTTTTAGGGTTGCAAAATGGTCAGGCTTTATCCCTTTATTGTTGTTTTTATAAAAAAACAACGTTTGTTTATTAGTGGAGAACGATGGTAATGTTTACCAGGGGGTAAGGCAGGGAATACCTAGGTTTCTTTTAGGGACTAAAACTTGTGGAATATTTCTAAAGCCACAACTCGGGAAAAAGTTTTGTTTGCAGGTCCACGTCTTCGCAGACCCCATTGAACGGTATCTCCCGATATTCTGTATTTTCATGATTTTAGCGACATTATGTACCAGAATTGTTTCAACCTACAGTCTTTGACAAAAATATTTTTATGCAGGTTCACGTCTCCGTATATCCCCCATATAACGGTACCTTCCGATATTCGATATTTTAATGATTTTAGCGACATTATTCAACGGAACTGCTTCAAATATCATATTTGAAGTTCGTAATGAGAACTACAGCCTATGACAAAAAATTTCGTAAGCAGGTCC
This sequence comes from Musca domestica, assembly GCF_030504385.1. NCBI lineage: Eukaryota > Metazoa > Arthropoda > Insecta > Diptera > Muscidae > Musca > Musca domestica. Next base: position 5,746,089 of record NW_026712334.1, on the reverse strand, counting down.
ACGTCTTCGTAGAGCTCTCATATAAAGGTTTTCGGTAAGTTTTCGGACTTTTTTTTAAATTTTTCAAGTTCCTTTCAAATGGTGGAGGGTGTTAAAAGTTCGGCAAGGGCGAACTTTGGTGATTTTTTACTTGTTTAGTTGTTTATTTTCGTGACTATAGCCATTGGTACTAATTAGATTACAATTCGAAGATTTTTAAGGATATTTATAAGAACACAAGTCGTGATATTTTAAGGACATAAAATAGTCTACAAATCTCAAATTTTTAAGAATATTTTTTCAAGAACAACTTGTTAAGTTTTAAGGATGGGGAAGATATTACAATTCTGCAATTTTTATACCCAACATCACACTGTGATTTGTGCATTTGTTTGTAACAGGCAAAAGAAAACGAGATGGACCCATAGTTCCTTTTGATGATCTTCATAGAATCACATTTTAAATCGATTTCTAATTTTTGTCGAGATCGGTTCAGGATGGAATACATGTCTCCCATATAAAATTCTCATTAATTTGAAGTAAAAAATATATCAAAGATGCTATATTTAACCAAATAAAGATGTTTCATCCGATTTTATATATAAGTATTGTGAATGTTGCGAGATCACATACATTCGTCGTTCGCGAGATCACATACAATATAAATTTTCCTCAGTCAAATTAAAAACCGTTCTAAAGTTATAAAGCAGCACTTGTAAAAGGATGCACCTCTCAAATTAAACATGGATACTATTTTTAATAACTCGTCTATTTTAAGGGAAATTTTTAAAGCCAAAACCCCCAAAGTTTTAACAATTTTGAATAGAATACAATCCTTCGATTTTTAAGGAATGTTTTCGATACCAAACCGTAAAATTTTAAGAATTTTTTAGAGACAACTGCTCTAGGATTTTTTAAGACATTACAGATCAACTCCACTAGGTATTTCAAATCTACTTCTTCTCTCAACTACAGTCACCAACAGCGACATCCAAATCAAATTTCACAATTTCAGCAATATCCCTTCATCCAGTACCAAATTTCAAACACAAATACAATCAGCAATTTAGTAGCATATATAGTTAATGAAGACAAACAATGCCTATATCTCAGCTTCAGATACCAAGATGACATTAATACCAATTTTCAGAATTTCAGCTCTGAAATGGCTCCATTACAAAATTTGGTACCATTTAGTATATTTTAGGAACGAATGTCAAAAATCAGCTCTTTATCTCAACCACAGACACCAACAGTGATATCCATATTCTCTGGATTCCAGCTTTATTCCTTGTACTTGTACAAACTATGTACTATTTGGTATTTATACCCAACAACACTATGTGTTATATATTATGTAACACCTCGAAATATTGGTTTCCCACATAGGAAAGTATATATGGATTCCTATCTAGACAAGCTAAGTAGATCTATCTATGTATGTCCGTCTGTCCATGTTAATTTTTAATCAAGCTACAGGTCGCAATTATGGCCCGATGCTTGAAATTGAAAATTGATGTGGGGTTATGGTCAGAATAGAAGCCTATTGCTTTGGGAGATGACCGCATAATATGTCATGGAGCACTGCCTAGATTTTAAGTGCTCCATGACATAATTTCAAAAGCGAAATCTTCCAAAATGCACTTGGATATAAGGCGGCTTCGAACATATTGTAGTGTTGTAGGGTATCACATGGTCGGCCCCGCACGACTGTAGCCTTTGCTTACATGTTTTCGCATAATTTTGGTACACATTAACAGAGTTTTGGGATTTCAGCCTTATTCCGCCCACCAATACCAATTATTTTACTATCCCAATTCAAAACTTCATAATTCTAGCTTCATATGGTTACCCTAAACCAACCTGTTCCAAATGTAGTATTATTCAGGACAGTTCGTATACTTAGCACACATTTGCAAAACCATCTTCACATATCAAAGATACTTTCCAACCTTGATTCTCATTCCAAGTTTAACGTTTTTACCTCTATCCGTTCACATAACACCAAATGGTTCCATTTTAACCTTCCGTAACCTTAAATTTCAATTTCCAAAAACCGTTTTGGTACATATTCCTTGCACTCCATCAATGACTCTCATTCAAAAATTATAGCTCATTGCGTTTCTCCAATAAAAAGTATATAATTTTTAGTACATTTGGGTTAGTCAGATGCAAAATTTAAATATTCTAGCTTCAGACGTTTCATCGATCAGTCGGGCACTCAAATATATATATATATATATATATATATATATATATATATATATATATATATATATATATATATATATACATATATATATATATATATATATATATATATATATATATATATATATATATATATTTTATATATATATATTATATATAGAGTTTTTTTGTCCTAATTTCAACAAAACTCCTTGAACTATTAATTTTTGTTTTTTTATTTATGGACACCGCAAAAAAGCCTTTCAATCTTTCCGTCGATTGTTGTATTTTTACCCACTTTATGACTGTTGTTGCACAAGATGTTTATTCCCATGGCAAAAAGTTTGTGCTATCGATAACATCTTGAACATTGAGTAACACATAAACCATCAAGGAAAAAGGAAAATTTATTATCCTTCAACAAATGAAAGTCTTTCAAAACAACAGGCAGCACTTGAAACTGTCAAGGCTTAGTGGCGGGAGGGCAAAGAAAATTTAAGATTCTAGCAAAACACTAAAATAGACAACTTAAACATTTTATGTCAAAAACACAAACAACTGCCCCCACACTCGCTCACTCCCAACCAACCATTGCCAATATGGCCATGACCCAGGAAAACTAACAACAGATATTTTTGTGCATTCGTTGGCAGACTTTGTTCAACATTTGCCACAGAAACTATTAAAAATGATGTGGCAACATGAGTGCAGTGCAGTGGAGTAGATTTTTAGCAATCCACTCAAAAACATCAGCTAATATCAATTACAATCAATCTGCAGTCATAAGCCAATATTATTATTGACCAATATAATGTAAGGCTGGTTGGCCGGTCGGCCGGCTGGCTGGCATGCAATGTCATGCCAAACCAAACAGTCTAACCAAAAAAGAAAACAAAATTATATTAAAACTAGTGCAACATTTTCGCGAACAAGGCCAATAAGTGGATTGTGTATGGATTTTGTTATGGTGGAAATAAAAATTGAGACCGCCACTCACACATATACACTGCCACACACTATGGCGGATTAACTTATTTACCAAGCTTCTGACTACCAGCTCTCACAAACTCTGGTCACAACTGGCCAGCTTAGGTAGCTTAGTTTCTACATGACTTGCAATTTCAAATTGCTGTAATCCATATTATTAAAGCATGACTATGTGGCCAGGCCAGCATCAAATGTTCGTACACATTTTAGAAATGTATTTATGACTGCAATTTTCTTTTAAAAATTCATCCCACCATTTCCTTTCTCTTTCTCTTAGCGTCGATATAAATACCACCAGCCTCACCTGTCCTTTCATGTGCATAATAAACATTTCTTTAATTTTTATTACATTTAACCCTCCGGGTGGTACCAGGCATCTCCTCCATGTTCAACATTTCCTAAAAAGGAATAAGACGGAAAACGAATGAATGGAGGGAACATCTTTATGAGCATGTTACCGCTTGTCGTTCGGACACATTCTTAATATTGTGGCAAGACAACTTTATTAAAAAGCTCCCAACCAACCAACCAACCAGCCATGCAACACAACCACAAAAGTCCCCCATAAAATACCTGTAATGGACTTAAATTTGACATAAAAGGTTTTAAAAATGTCCCGATATTACCTTTGCTGTTTCACCAGAGAGAGGGGGAGGAGCATAAACAACATTTCTGTTTTTGATATTACTGGAAGACATTTTGGGAGTAATACAAATATTTGTTTGCAAAATTGTGGAAAAAATCTCTCAAAGAAGATGATTTGAAAATAAAACTCCCTGTAAGATTTTGTATTAAAAGTCTCGGCAGGAGTTGTGACAAATGATCGATGTTATTATCGATAATATTGATATTTTTGTTGTGCCAAAATTAATTTATATGTTTTACATTTTTATGAATGTCTCCAAAGTATTACCAAATGACTGTTTAAAAATATAGAAATAAAATTGATAAGGCCAATTAATTCGAAAATAAACAAGTAAGCAAAGGCAATAGCCGTGCGGGGCCGACCATGTGATACCCTACAACACTACAATATGTTAGAAGCTCCCTTATGTCCAAATCCATTTTGGAAGATTTCGCTTTTGAAATTGTGTCACGGTGCACAGCCCAGATATTAACTTCAGCATTTTGACTAGGGACATTTGCCCAATATTTACACACTCCGCCGTGCTGTTAGTTGTTGTGGTCCATTTTACAGCTAAATATGATCCAACGGTCATCCAAAATGCTAGAATTCTTCCCTGTTCTTAACGCTCTTCTTAGGCGTGTCGAATGGCTTCAATTGTGTGATCAAGGAATTTTTCTGTTTTTGATTCATTTGAACCCCTAATATTTTGCGATCATCTCCAAAAGCAGGAGACACTTCTGTATCTCCACATTTAGACTAATGTATGTGATTTTCTTGTCTACGATATTTGGCTATATTCGTCAACGAAATCAGCATAAAAAGCCAGAAGTTCTCCTTTTGTATATTTCGGATATCATCTGTTAGTAATGTTGGTATTTTTCCGAGAAAAATATTGATCCATTCTACCCGCTGTCCTAAACCCTAACTTCATGCGAGATTTCGTGCCCTTTGGTTTCTATTTATGACCTTTATAACGGCTGCAAAATCAAGAACATTTTTTGTTGTTGGTCCATTTCGGACATCTTTGAAAACAATAGGCCTAGCCCTTCTGAGCCTAACCCTACCCTTTTCGTGAGGATTGGACGATAATTGCAATCTGCTTTTAATATCCCCAACCAGCTTCAATATTATAAGTCAAATTGAAAAAATCGCATGCGATAAAAAATATGAAAAAATAAAAAATGTCACATAATACTACAAAATTGATATTAACATCATCATAGGCGTCGTTTTTTGCAATTTTTTTTAGATTTTACACTTTTATGTCAAGAGGGCATTCTGAATTGACAACATTTGTCAAAATCGGTCCAGCCATTCTTGAGATATAAGCATTCTAGCAAACATCCCCTTCCGTTGTATATACACATTGTACATATTTCGCTATATACATCCGACATATTTGCTATCGGCATCTACGTAACGGTCAGAATTGACCTGTTGGTCTATTTTTTATTTCGTCGGAATTAAAAATATTCGCGGTTTAATCGAAAATTTTACTTTTATTTAACACAAATGTTATGGTCTATTTCACACACTAAATATTACCCGATGACCATCAAAATTGGAAGGCTTCTGCTCAGCCTCAAGCCTTAGCTCCGTGCTAACTCCAGCTTCGATTGGTGTATAATTGCGACCTGCAGAGAAACTGCAAAATCAGGCAATTGTTTAGTTTTTGGTCCATTTCAACCCCTAAATATTATGCGATCTTCTCCAAAAGAAATAGGGTTCTATTCTTGCCCCTAACCCCACCTACATTTTCAATTTCGTGAGGATTGGACCATAATTGCGACCTGTAGAGTGATTACAAATTAACATGGACAGACGGACAGACGGACGGACGGACATACATAGCTAGATCGACTCAGCTCGGCGAGATAGGAAGATCCATATATACTTTCCTATATGGGAAACCAATATTTCGATGTGTTACATAATTTTTGGCCCAATCAAACTTATAATACCCCCAACACATAGTCTTGTAGGGTATAAAAACAAATTAAAAGTATCAGTCGGTTTTGCCTACAGATGTATACCCTCAGCCATTGTTCTATTATTTACAAATATTTCGACTTTTGTTATGATTATTCAAATTGTTGATCCTCTATGGAGTAAGTTCAGAAGGAATAGGCTAATATAGGCCATTTAGTGTCGGACCTAAATAAATATGATATAAATATTGCAACGTGCCAGGTTTCAACTATATCGGATACTTCCTCAACTTTATATGAGACATGTGATAATTTTTAAAAAATGTTCAAAATGTGTGTGACGTACCAGATATAGTCGACCGAAGTACTCCAATTTCATACTTGATCTAATACAGATATAAATCCAACATTTATATCCAATTTTATGCGAAATCATAAAGCCCATATTCCACATCCACATACAGGAAGTTGTAAAGAATCGCAGACTTGTTTCGCAAGTTATGAAAAATAAAAGTATTAAAAATTGTGATCCTTTGTGGGTAAGGTTCCAGAAGGAATTTTCCGACCTCTACCATCTTTATAACAGATCTAGTGTTGATAAAAATATTGAGATTTGCTAAGTCAGAATTTAAGTAGATGTTAATTTCGCGTTTTATCAGTTGCATGGGTATTCAAAATTTTGAACCTTTGTGGGAGAAGTACCAGACGGAATGGACCGGCATATCCCATCTTCACATCAGACCATTGGTTAATAAAAATATTGTGATCTGTGTAATTTGAGGAAAATTGGACTCTTAGATCACATTATATAAGAGTTATAATTATTAACAATGTTGACCTTTTGCGGGGGAGGAAGTGGACCGATATAGTCCATTCTCACACCTGACGCAGCACTAATCGAAATATTTGGATTTGCAAAGTTGGAGCAAGATAGGATTATCATTTCTCTTCATGTGCATTGAAATTTTTTTTTTGAAAATTTCGACCTTTTTTGGGGGAGGTACTAGAAGGAGTGAACCGATATTGCCAATTTTCGAACTCAATCTAAGTTTGACAATAATATACCGATGTACCATGTTTGCACCAAATCGCATACTCCTTACGAAAGTTATTGGTCACACCAGCCAGACAGATGGACGGACAGACATCGCTAGCATTGAAGAAAAATTCTTCAAAATTCCCATGCAATTTCGTGTTCTTTGTTCGCTTTTCCAGAAATTGCAATTTACCGCTTTTATTTAAAATTTCATGCCAATTTAAATTAGTGTTCGAACAATAACTGCAACTACAATAGCTTAGCCAGAAACAACAACACCAATAAACATGTATCCCGCAAATAAGAACTATAATACAAAAGCTTTTAAGGCATTTTAGGCGACCTCTTGCACTTTGGTAGGTTCCTTTGTTGTTGTGGCATTTTGTTGCCAGACATGGACGGAACGAACAATGTGAGAGTCTGTTTCAATGTTAGCCCGTGGCTACGCGCCACTTAAGCTCCGGCCAGACAAAAAAAGGAACACATAAATGGAATTTTTTGTGTGTTACCATTATTATGAGTACGCTTCTGGCTTCAGGCTATTGTTGAGACGGAAGAATTGATCAAACAGTCGAAAACAGTGAATGTGTGTGTGTGTTTGAGGGGAAATGGTCAAAAATTGGTCCGTCATAATAATTGCTTTTTACGATCACTGATCACTGATCACAGCGCACGTTGGCGCTTTACAAAATTGTTCGAGGAAGAAACCAAATGTTTTCTTGCTGCAATGTTGCAAGAGCTCGACAATGAATGTGGAGCATTTGGCTGGCCCTGCACCGACATTTCTTGGTAGTTGCACGAATGTTGTATTTACAAATTGTTATTGCTGTTCTTTCGGACCTTTCCTGGTTGCCAGTGGTCTGTTTTGTTATTTTTTCTTCTCTGACTTATGTTGTGCATTGTTCAATTCATTGAGGATTTTCGCTGGAGATTTTTATAGCTCACGACTTTGTTCAACATTATTTTTATGAGATATTGTAGCAATTTTTTACGTTTTGCTTTCTTCGCCCGCAATAAACGTATTTTCTGGTTCTTTCTACTTCTTTCCCCAAATTGCCATTTAAGTTCGTATTATATGCTCATTTTGGCAAATGGGTGTGTCGTCTAACTCTCACTCCACCTACTGCGCAATGTATGACGACCGCAAATTAGTTCTGATCATGATTTCGATGATCTCTTAATGACAGGTATTTTGAGGTCAATCAATGTATGGAGCCTACGTGTTACACGCCACATATGTAAGTTGTACTGAGGTGATGGCTGTGAGTAAGTGGACGTTTAAAGTGGAACAAATTAATATAGTTTTGGAATTTTATGCCAGAATAGATTGGGAATTTTTTATGGTTAAAAAAGAATCTTAGTATCATTAATGCGTCTAAATGTGTAAGTCCCCACCAAAAAATATTGTCAAATTTCTTTTATAGAACATATGTTATTTACACTATTTTATAAAGCTAATGTTTATCGAAAATGACTTGTTTTCAGCAGTGTGTTCTTTCGTGAAAAATAAAGATTTAAACATACAATCCATTTAAAAAACAGTTATGGACTTCATTTCATCAAAAGTCGATAAGCTTTTCAAAAACATTTTGTAATCGATGTTGATAAAAATGTCCAGAGAAAATTTGATATCGACTCAAAATCTTGTTATCGTAAACACTTTCTATAGAGAATCACCAATTTTTTAGAAACCTTGTTATCCAAAATATTCTCTATAGAAAATCCTGTTATCGACAATATTTTCTATAGAAAATATTATAATCGACAATAAATTCTATGGCAACTATTGTTATCGATAATATTTTCTATAAAAACTAATTTTATCGACAATAGTTTTTCTAGAAACCATTGTTTGCAACAATATTTTCTATAGAAAATCTTGTTATCGGCAATAGTTCTATAAAAAAATCTTGCTATCGACAACACTTTCTAAAGAAAATCTTGTTATTGACAATATTTTCTATAAAAACTACTGTTATCGACAATATATTCTATAGAAACTATTGTTATCGACAATATTTTCTATATAAACTATTGTTATCGACAATATTTTCTATAGAAAATATCTTGTTATATATTGTTATCGACAATATTTTCTATAGAAACTATTGCTATCGACAATATTTTCTATAGAAACTATTGCTATCGACAATATTTTCTATAGAAACCATTGCTATCGACAATATTTTCTATAGAAACCATTGCTATCGACAATATTTTCTATAGAAACTATTGCTATCGACAATATTTTCTATAGAAACTATTGTTATCGACAATATTTTCTATAGAAACTATTTTTATCGACAATATTTTCTATAGCAACTATTGTTATCGACAATATTTTCTATAGAAACTATTGTTATCGACAATATTTTCTATAGAAATTATTGTTATCGACAATATTTTCTATATAACTATTGTTATCGACAATATTTGCTATAGACACTATTGTTATCGACAATATTTTCTATAAAAACTATTGTTATCGACAATATTTTCTATAGAAACTATTGTTATCGACAATATTTTCTATAGAAACTATTGTTATCGACAATATTTTCTATAGAAACTATTGTTATCGACAATATTTTCTATAGAAACTATTGTTATCGACAATATTTTCTATAGAAACTATTGTTATCGACAATATTTTCTATAGAAATTATTGTTATCGACAATATTTTCTATAGAAACTATTGTTATCGACAATATTTTCTATATAAACTATTGTTCTCGACAATATTTTCTATAGACACTATTGTTATCGACAATATTTTCTATAAAAACTATTGTTATCGACAATATTTTCTATAGAAACTATTGTTATCGACAATATTTTCTATAGAAACTATTGTTATCGACAATATTTTCTATAGAAACTATTGTTATCGACAATATTTTCTATAGAAACTATTGTTATCGACAATATTTTCTATAGAAACTATTGTTATCGACAATATTTTCTATAGAAATTATTGTTATCGACAATATTTTCTATAGAAACTATTGTTATCGACAATATTTTCTATAGAAACTTTTGTTATCGACAATATTTTCTATAGAAACTATTGTTATCGACAATATTTTCTATAGAAACTTTTGTTATCGACAATATTTTCTATAGAAACTATTGTTATCGACAATATTTTCTATAGAAACTATTGTTGTCGACAATATTTTCTATAGAAACTATTGTTGCCGACAATATTTTCTATAGAAATTATTGTTATCGACAAAATTTTCTATAGAAACTATTGTTATCGACAATATTTTCTATAGAAACTATTGTTATCGACAATATTTTCTATAAAAACTATTGTTATCGACAATATTCGAAACTATTGTTATCGACAATATTTTCTATAAAAACTATTGTTATCGATAATATTTTCTATGGGAACTGTTGTCGATAATAAGATTTTCTATAGAAACTGTTGTCGATAACAAGATTTTCTATAGAAACTGTTGTCGATAACAATATTTTCTATAGAAATTGTTGTTATCTACAATAGTTTCTATAGAAAATCTTGTTATCGACAACAATTTCTATAGAAAATCTTGTTATCGACAACAGTTTCTATAGAAAATCTTGTTATCGACAACAGTTTCTAGAGAATCTTGTTATCCACAATACTATCTTCATATCTATTATCCAGCATATTTTCTTTAACAAATCCTGTAAATAGAAAATGTATAGTCTCCATATAACAGTTTTCATTTAAGTGGTAGTTTCCGGAAGTTTTTTGAAAATTTTCAAGTTCCTTCCAAATGGTGGAGGAAGTTCGAACTTAGCAGCTTTTTTCAACATTTATTTTTCATAGTTCCAATACCCAAAATTTTTTGGCAATCTTTTTATTGAAAACTTTTTACACACATACCTAATAATAAAGCAATGTTTTACTTTGTCTTCTTCACAGATTTCATCATACGACAATACAGCTCCAGGATGTGGAGCCCACAAAAAGGTCCTACACGACTGTGGGACCTTAGGTTTAGTGTTTTACTTATTTTACATTTAATGGTAAGTTTTCATATTATGTTATTATTCGTTTAAATTAGAATTTTTCTCCAACTGGTTTTATGGTCAGTTCATGAATCTAGAAAACAGAAATTCTTAAATTATTTTCAAAAATTATGGTGTGTAATACCAATATCTTACCTGGACGTGTGGTGGAGTTTGCAGGCAATAAACTACGGCATCGGCAATATCCGAAGCTTCCAAGGCGGCAAAATCTTTCATCTTTTCCCAATCTTCTTCACTTAAAATTTCAGTACGCACCACACCAGGACTAATACTCTATAAGAATACGAAAAGATAAGATAACACCAAATCGATGTAGAAATTTCCAAATTATCTTACCGTTACTTTGAGTTTTGTATTGTGCATTAGAAATTCATTGCGATATACTTCGGTCATAGCTGTTACGGCATGCTTTGAGGCCGGGTACATGTTTGTTGATGATCCCTCAAAATGAATTACCTTGTGACCGACAACACTATTGATAATTATGACATGACCCAAACCATCGGTATTCTTGGACATTGTCTTGAACGCTTCTCTGGTGCAGTATGCAACACCCATAATATTGGTGTCGACAATGGCCCGCAAATCTTCAGTATTGTTCTCCTTTACCAGTTCAGTGTCACGAACAACGCCGGCATTGTTTATAAGGACTGCTATGGGACCAAAATCTTTGACAATTTTATCAAATGCTGCGATCACTTCAGATTCTTGTCGTACATCACATTTTAGGGAATGCAGACGACTTTGTTTCTCCTTATCATCGGGCCATGTTTGACGTAATTCATCAACACGCTCCGAGCGTCTAGCCAAACCAATGACAATCATTCCATTGTCCACTAAAGCTTTGCAGCATGCTGCTCCAATACCAGCACTGGCTCCGGTCACTACAGCTATTTTATTGTGCCACTTCTCCATGGTAATAAAAATAAATAATAAAATCGACAATTTTTTCAGCCAAGCTCTAAAGTGCTATCGTCTAGCTTCTATAGAATACTAATGTTTGAAAAAATATATTATAGAATATAATAAATTAATCAGTTGTACTCTCTTTTGGTTATCTACATATATAGTAAAGGAGTTACCAGATCTAATTTTGGCTTTCTTCCACAAATTTGTTGCAATATTAATAAAAATTCTAAATACATTTGTACCAGTAAGGAGTTGGTCTCAAATCAAATGTTTCCAATAATAGTTTAATGTTAGAATTTGCTCTAATAGTTTTAATATTAGAATTCGATTTGAAGATTTGAAGTATTTTGTTTCATTTAGCTCTGCAGTCATCAGAAAAATCCCACAAAAGTTATAACTATTGGCAACCCTATTATTGCTATCTCTCTCCCCTGAGTTAATTAAGAGTTGTTTGTAGAAAACGATCAACTGAACTCTCCTCTCTGTTTAATATACATCAACAATGGTAAGCGTGCCAGTAGCTAATTTAAAATCAGAGCAAGTATGAATTTATCATAAATTCTGATTGGGTATTTTACCTTACACGTTAATCAGTTGTCGTGTTGTCAATGCCAGTAATATGTACAAAATATATATTATCGCCCAATAATAATATTTGAAGAAAAATATTTTCGATAACAAATAATTTAAATTTTAAAATAAAACTGTTCCTTAAAAACGCGAAAAGTTCTTTAGGTAGATATACTTTCTATAGAAATATTATCTATAACCAGATTTCCTATAGAAAATATTGTCGAGTAACAATAATTTCTACAGAAAATATTGTCGAGTAACAATAATTTCTACAGAAAATATTGTCGAGTAACAATAATTTCTATAGAAAATATTGTCGATAACAATAATTTCTATAGAAAATATTGTCGAATAACAATTTATATAGAATTTCTATAGAAAATATTGTCGAATAACAATAATTTCTATAGAAAATATTGTCGAATAACAATTATTTCTATAGAAAATATTCTCGAATATCAATAATTTCAATAGAAAATATTGTCGAATAACAATAATTTCTACAGAAAATATTGTCGAGTAACAATAATTTCTACAGAAAATATTGTCGAGTAACAATAATTTCTACAGAAAATATTGTCAAGTAACAATAATTTTTACAGAAAATATTGTCAAGTAACAATAATTTCTATAGAAAATATTGTCGAATAACAATAATTTCTATAGAAAATATTGTCGATAACAATAATTTCTATAGAAAATGTTGTCGATAACAATAATTTCTATAGAAAATATTGTCGAGTAATAGTAATTTCTACAGAAAATATTGTCGAGTAACAATAATTTCTACAGAAAATATTGTCGATAACAATAATTTCTATAGAAAATATGGTCGATAACCATAATTTCTTTGGAAAATATTGTCGATAGCAATAATTTCTATAGAAAATATTGTCGATAACAATAATTTCTATAGAAAATATTGTCGATAACAATAATTTCTATAGAAAATATTGTTGATAACAATAATTTCTATAGAAAATATTGTTGATAACAATAATTTCTATAGAAAATATTGTCGATAGCATTAATTTCTGTTGAAAATATTACCGATAGCAATAATTTCTATAGAAAATATTACCGATAGCAATAATTTCTATAGAAAATATTGTCGATTAAAATAATTTCTATAGAAAATGTTGTCAATATAAAGATTTTCTACTGAAAATATTATCGATAAGATGCTGTCAAAAACAAGATTTTCTATTAAAAATAGGGATTACATTTTTTTTATCAAAATTATCACTTAACTTTCTACAAGAAAAATTGTCGATAACAACATTTTTTATAAATCATATTGTAGATAACAATATTTTCTATAGAAAAAATCCAAGCAAAAGATTCCTGTGGAAATGTAGTAAATCAGTGATTCATTTACAAAATTAAAACACTTTTTTATTGATGTATAATATTTTTTCCTTATTATTTAACTCAAATTCCGTTGAAATTCCTTATAGCATGTTTCCATTGAAAACCGAACAACGTTGTTCGCTCTCAGAATTAGGTACACGGATTAACCCGTTCATACGGCACAATTCGTAATTCATAGTAAAATAATTCATTTTTTCAAAAATTTTGTTTGTTGATTTTAATGGGAATTTATACTAAAATACATTAAATTCTCAGTAATATGAGTAGAAGAAATGATTGTTTTCCTCCCAAAGATTTACTATATCATTAATTTTATAATTTTCATTCACGTTTTCAACTTTTTGTGTAAATGTTGACATTTTTAACATATTTTTGTATTTTTCTGTTTTTTAATTTTGCTGGAGAGACACTTGTCAAACATTTTTTCTGCCGATACAAACATTTTGAAAATATTGCCTCTTTTGTTTCCAGTTTCCTGTGGAAATTTCAACTCGTGGACAAAATGCGTACCTCGGATGAGAGAGAAAACAAAATTTACTTTCGTTTGAGTGTACATACGCTATTCTACATTGTAGTTTTCATTCATAATTTTGAGTCTTCCCAAAAATTATCAAAATTTCATTAAATTTTTCTATTTTCAATTTTTAAATGTCATAATTTATTTTTTCGATAAATGCTCTCATTTGTTAGGGATGGGACACATTTTTTCGTTGTTCTGAGAGTGATTTGATTTGAACAATGTACAAATATGAGTGTTCGCTCAGGAAATTTTGTGTGAAGAATTAAGTAGGTTTTTCATAGTTAAGGGTCAAACAACGAATAGAGAGCGAATCAAGTGCAGTGGAAACGCCACATTAGCGATTAGGGGCCTTGTTTGACTTTCCATAGTCTCCACCCGCCTTGCCAATCCCACAACGATCATACCCTTTTCCGCAAGTGATTTACATGTGGCTGCTCCAATACCTGCGCTAGCACCAGTCACTGCAGCGATTTTATTTGTCCAACGTCCCATTTTTTTTTCTTCTCTTACAGATGTCTACTCTACGAGGTGTTATCGTTTACTGAAAAATTGTTTTAAATAAAAAATTTTACTACGTAACTAAGTTTCTATTTTTATTCTATTAATGATTATTGTGTTTTGTTATTTTTGGCATAGGTCATCAGACCGTTCCATACAGAATGACAAGCAAATATTTTATGTCTGGTTAGTTTGTCCCATTAAACAAATGGTTTGGCAAACATAGTTTGTTCATAATTATCAGTTAAGTGGAAGCTTCAAAATACACTGAAAAAAATAAAAACATCCAAACGAAACAATGACGATAACAGGTTTGGCATTGATAATGCCAAATAATCAATACAATTTTTTGTAGGAAATAGCCTTGGTAACAAGATTTTCTCTATAAAATAGTGTCTATTACAAGATTTCTTACAGAAAACATTGTCGACAAATTTTCCATGAAAATCCATAGCGTGATTTTCTTTAGAAAATATTGTCTATTATAAATATTACCTATAACAAAGTATGCTATAAAAATATTGTCAATAATAAAATACTGTCGATAACAAGATTTTCTATAGAAAATATAATAATAATACAGTGGTTTCTATTTACCTGCATCAACATTAGCTGCGCATTGGCCTTTGCAGACCAAAAAACTTTTGTTATGCCATTTTTTTCTGAATCCCTTTATTTGAATTGTATTTAAGTGCCCAATCGATAGCTGCATATTGGACATTCCTGCCTCGAAAATTTGGTAATTTTTTTTAATTTGGTTACAAAAGTTGTATTTATCTGCACAAGAAAATTTTTTGCAAACTCAAAAAAGACACTAAAAACTACCACATCGTTTTTGTTTTTGTATTCGCAAAAACAATAACAACACAAGAAAAGAGCATGTATTAAAAACATATTCTCGCTTCCTCTCCCACACTAAAAGATGGTTATGCTGGATAAAACACCACTGATGCTCAAATACATACGAATAGAAAATTAAAGATACCTGCACTTTTTGTGCACGTAAGTAAAATTAAAGATACCTGCTTCATTGTGCAGATAAGTGCAATGAAGCTACCTGCATTTTGGGCATTGCTGCACAAGATGTCGTGCAATTTTTGATTGTGCAGGTAAGCAAAAAATATTGTATTTTCCACAGAAAATACTGTCGAAAACAAAATTACTTTAGAAAATATTGGCGATAACAATAATTTCTATAGAAAATATTGGCGATAACAATAATTTCTATAAAAAATATTGGCGATAACAACAATTTCTATAGAAAATATTGGCGATAACAATAATTTCTATAGAAAATATTGCCGATAACAATATTTTCTATTAAAAATATTGCCGATAACAATAATTTCTATAAAAATTGTTGTCGATAACAATAATTTCTATAGATAATATTGCTGATAATAAAATTATCCATAAAAATATTGCCGATAACAAAATTTTTACAGAAAATATTGCCGATAACAAAATTTTCTATAGAAATATTATCGATAACGAAGTTTTCTATAGAAAAATTGTCGATAACACGATTTTTTTAGAGAGTAGTGTCGATAACAAAATTCTCCATAGAAATTATTAAATTTGACCTATAGAAAATAGTGTCGATAACAAGATTTTCTATATGTATGCTAATTTATATTGAAATATTTCCCATGAAAATAAAAATTTCTATATATAATTCTATTGACAGCTTTAACATTTGTATAAGGAAGTTTCGTAGAAAAACAAATGTCCATTTAATTTTCCATAATTTTATTTAAACCTTCACTCTAAAACATTACACCTTTTCACCAATGGGCTTGATAATCATTTCATGAATTTGAACATGGGGAGGAGTTTGTATACAATAAACAACAGCATCGGCTATATCATCGCTAGCCAAAGCAGGAAGTTCATTAGGGAAATCGATACCTTGGCCCAAGATTTCTGTTCTTACTGCACCGGGACTAATGCTCTGTAAATATTGAAAAACAATTTCATGGTTCATGATGTCATGAGAAACACACAATGTTAAGTAAATTTCAGCTTACTGTCACTTTAATTTTTGTTTCTTGCGATAAAAACTCCTGACGCATCACTTCAGTCATTGCGGTGACCGCATGTTTGGTAGGCGGATATATATTAAAATTTAAACCATTTACAAAAGTGGGAACAATGTGACCGGCTACGCTATTAATTATGACAACATGACCATCAACGCCTCGTTGCTTCATGCTCTGGAATGCTGCGCGCGTACACCAAACAACACCTAAAATATTTGTGTTAACAGTACTTGTTATAGCCTCTGAATTATCTGGACCAACAATGGATGCCGCTTTATATATGCCAGCATTGTTGACCAAAACATCAACTCCACCGAATTTTTCCTCAATCCAGGCAAATGCCGCCTTTACACTTTCCTCATCGGAAACATCACAGACTCGGGTATGGAAATTATTTCGATATTCACTGGCAATAAGGGGTCTTGTTTGAGTTTCCATTTTTTCCACCCGTCTAGCTAGACCCACCACAATCATACCCTTTTCGGCGAGAGCCTTACAAGTGGCTGCACCAATTCCAGCACTGGCTCCGGTCACGACAGCTATTTTATTTTGCCAACGTTCCATGCTTCTGATGTGATTTCAAATTTGCGACTGAATCGAAGATTCCGCGTAATTTATTTTTATTAGAAAATTTCTGTGTTGAGTGTTCTCCCCATCTATATGTAGTCTGTTGGTGTTGGTTTGAATATCAATGACCCTATCGAACTATGATAACTACACGCTATTACCAACAATAAAAATGGCAATTAATAGTGATTGGGCATATTTTGAAAAGACCCATATATATAAGATTACTATTTTGTAGAAAAATTAATTGTCGAAAGAAGGGAATTATTGTAAAACAAGTAAGCAAAGGCTACAGTCGTGCGGGACCGACCGTTGAATACCCTACAACACTATAATAAACGATACAGTTTATATAGGCGAGATACTCGAAAGAATTCCACAAGATATTGTGACAAATAATAAAAGAAAACCATCAGGTTTCGTTCTCTAATTTTCGAATAATAGCAACTTAAACTAATTTGCTCATTTCCAATTTATTGGAAGATGTTGCACGTAAATGGTCTTCCTAGATCTGGAACCAATATTTCCCAAAGACCTATAATCTCTCAAAAGTGGCAGGGGATTAACATTTATTATTGGTTTTTGACTAAAATGCATCTATCTGAGATACAGACATTTGACTATATTCTTCAATGAAATCAGCGTTAACGAAATAGTCAGAGTTGCGTCTTTTCTGTATTTGTGAATTCTCCAAAAAGTCACTGGAATGGACATTTTCGTATTTTGTCTATAAAAGTTGGCAAACTCCTTCACACATTGAATAGTTTTGGATGGTCATCTAAAACTGCTTGGCTTTTGCAACGTCCGGTAACCCCCATAATTACGACCTGCTGACAATTTTGCAGTTTTTTTGGTCCATTTCAACCCCAAAATATATGGCGATCATCTCCAAAAAGAATAGGCTTTTATTCTGACCCTCATCTTATCTCCATGCAAAATTTCGTAAGGATCGGGCCATAAATGCGATCTGTATATGATATCCTGATATCCTAACTACTTAGTTTTGTTAGCTGTAGAAATATTACCAAATGTTTAATTCAAAATGAAAATATGCCAAAAATTTGACAAAATTTAAAAAATATGAGAAAATTTTACAAAATCAATATTTTCATCTTTAGAGAGATATTTTTATGCGATTTTTTTAGACGTTTTTTCTTTCCTGCCAAGAGGCCATTCTGAATTAATGAGAACTGTCGAAATCAGTTCAGCCGTTCTCGACATATAAGAGATCTTTCAAGCATATCTTCTTTGATAGACATATATATCGCACATATATTGCTATATATCCGATTTGTTGTATGTTAACATCAATGCAAAGATCAGAAGTAACCTTGTTATGGCTTTGTGATTTCGCCGGGATTTAAAATATTCGCGGTTTAATGAAAAAATTTGAATTTTTTTAACAAGAAAGATATGGTCTATTTTACCCGCTAAATATTATCCGATGACCACCCAAATTGGTAGGCTTCCCCCCGCCCTAAACTCTAGCTACATGCGAAATTCCGCGTCGATTGGTCTATAATTGCGACCTGTAGAGCAAGTGCAAAATCAGGAATTTTTTCAGTTTTTGGTCCATTTCAACCCCTAAATATTATGCGATCATCACCAAAAGAAATAGGGTTCTATTCTGACCCTAGCCCCACCTCCATTTTAAATTTCGTGAAGATCGGACCATAATTGCGACCTGTAGAGTGATTACAAATTAACATGGACAGACGGACAGACGGACAGACGGACGGACGGACATACATAGCTAGATCGACTCATCTCGGCGAGCTAGGAAGATCCATATATACTTTCCTATATGGGAAATCAATATTTCGTGGTGTTACATAATTTTTGGCCCAATCAAACTTATAATACCCCCAACACATAGTGTTGTAGGGTATAAATACCTTAGAAAATATAATCGACAAAATGATTTTCTGTAGAAAATAATACACATAATACACGATTTTTAAGAAAATATTGAAGATATAAAGACTTTCCATAAAAAATATGATTGACATCGGGATTTTTATATGAAACATCTTCTAGAGAAGATTGTGCCGACAAAAATATTTTCTATGGAATAAATTTTCGATTACACCTTTTTCATATTAAAATATAAGATTTTTTTAGAAAAGTTTTCGATAACAATATCTCCTATAGAAAATATAACAAGATTTTCTATAGAAAATTCTATTGATAACAAGATTTTCTATAGAAAATACTATCGATAACAAGATTTTCTATAGAAAATACTATCAATAACAAGATTTTCTATAGAAAGAACCATCGATAACAATATTTTCTGCAGAAAATATTATCGATAACAAGATTTTCTATAGAAAATACTATCGATAACAAGATTTTCTATAGAAAATACTATCGATAACAAGATTTTCTATAAAAAATAGTATCGATAACAAGATTTTCTATAGAAAATACTATCGATAACAAGATTTTCTATAGAAAATACTATCGATAACAAGATTTTCTATAGAAAATACTATCGATAACAAGATTTTCTATAGAAAATATATCCGATAACAAGATTTTTTATAAAAAAGACTATCGATAACAAAATTTTCTATAGAAAATAGTATCGATTACAAGATTTTCTATAGAAAATACTATCGATAACTAGATTTTCTAAAGGAAATATTATTGATAACAATATTTTCTATAGAAAATATTTTCTATAACAAGATTTTCTAGAGAAAATATTGTCGATAACATGATTTTCTATAGAAACTATTGTCGATAACAATAGTTTCCTATAGAAAACATTATCGATAACAAGATTTTTAATTCAAGATATTGTCAAAAACAAGATTTTCTAGAGGAAATATTGTCGATAACAAGATTTTTATAGAACATTTTGTCGATTCTATAGAAAATATTGTCAATAATAAGATATTTCCTATAGGAAATATTGTAAACGATTTTTTTAGAAAATAAAAAGACTTTCTACAGAATCAATTGTAAAACGTTTCTTTAGATAATAAAACTTTATTTAGATAACAAAACTGTTTTTATAACAATAATATTATTATGTTCACCATCTATTGATTCTAATAGCTCGAAAAGAAAATTTTGCCGAGTCACTCGTTCGTGACGATTATTTTATTATGAAATTCATGAAATAGTAAAATTGATAGCAATTTCAGCTTCTTTGCGTGTGACCATAATAAAAATAATACAACTACAACACCTATTAGATAATAATAGAATATATCAAGTTATTATTATACTACACGGAGAGAATATATCAAGTTATTATTATACTACACGGAGAGAAAAGATTCCAGGTGAAATTTTGGGAACTTAATTGCAATTGAAGTACAATAATATTTTCGATAATATTTTCTTTAAAATATTTAATCATCAATTGCCATTTTTGTAAAATTGTCGCTATAGATTTTTAATAAAAAAATTTATTTTATCCATAAACCCTCTTTATTTTGTAAAAACTATTTTTTGTTAATTTAAAAAATTATTTCAATAATCATATCTTCTCTCCAACGGGTTTTATGATCATTTCATGGACTTGAACATGAGGCGGTGTCTGTATGCAATAGACAATGGCATTGGCAATATCTTCGGGAGCAAGCAACGGCATATCGGCAGGATATTCATAATTTTCTCCGAAAAGTTTTGTTTTTACCTCACCAGGACTGATGCTCTAAGAATATGAGGAATGAAAAAATAAATAGTTAACATTTTTATGACTTTTTCTCAGCTTTATGTTTTACCGTAATTTTAACTTTCGAGTTGCGTGTCCGCAACTCTTGACGCACGACTTCAGTCATTGCCGTCACCGCATACTTGGTAGGTGGATAAATATTCAAACCAGCTGATTCGGTCAACGAATGACCCACAATGCTGTTGATATTGATGATGTGACCATCAAAATTACGCTCCTTCATGTTATGATGTGCCTCACGGGTACACCAAACTACCCCCAAGATGTTTGTACTCACCGTACTTCGAATAGCTTCTGAATTATCGTAATCAATTATGTACGAGTTATATACAACACCAGCATTATTAATCAAAACATCGATGCTGCCAAATTTCTCAATTATCCAGGCAAATGCGGCCCTAACATTGTCCTCATTGCCAACATCACATTTATATGGATGTAAGTTTTTCTGATACCGTGGCGAAATCAAAGGTCTGGTTTGGGCAATGATTTTTTCCACACGTCTAGCTAGGCCCACAACAATCATGCCCTGTTCTGCCAGGGCCTTGCAAGTGGCCACCCCAATGCCAGAGCTTGCTCCAGTTACAACCGCTACTTTATTTGTCCAACGTTCCATGATGAAGTTTTGATACCGTTTTCGTTTTTCGATATGACGAATAACTGTTTCAATAGTAAAGATTTCCCTGGCATTTATATATATTGTAAAAATCCTATACAAAAATCATTGCTCATCAGTTTCCATAATTTCATGTGGGTTATTTGCATTGTTACTGTTGTTAAAAGAGTTTTTGTGTCTATAGAATAAAAAGAATAAATTAAATGTGTAAATTAATGTGAAAATTATTTAAATTCCAAACTCATATGGTAATTTTCAATACGTCATTTTATTATTGTTAACAAAGCAAACGGTTTCAATGGCGAGGTTTGCATATAGATTGGATTTGGATATTCTACAAAAGCCCGAAGGGTTCTTAAAAAGTAGCTGAGATTAGGATGCCGTTTTCTATAGAAAATAATGTCGATAACAGGATTTTCTACAGAAAATAATGTCGATAACATTATCTTCTATAAAGAATAATGTCGATAACTGGATTTTTTATAGAAAATAATGTCGATAACAGGATTTTCTATAGAAAATAATGTCGATAACAGGATTTTCTATAGAAAATAATGTCGATAACAGGATTTTCTATAGAAAATAATGTCGATAACAGGATTTTCTATAGAAAATAATGTCGATAACAGGATTTTCTATAGAAAATAATGTCGATAACAGGATTTCCTATAGAAAATAATGTCGATGACAGGATTCGCTATAAAAAATAATGTCGATAACAGGATTCGCTATAAAAAATAATGTCGATAACAGGATTTTCTATAGAAAATAATGTCGATAACAGGATTTTCTATAAAAAATAATGTCGATAATCGGTATTTCTATAGAACATAGAGTCGATAAAAGGAAAATCCTATTATCGAAATTATTTTCTATAGAAATTGCTGTCATCGACATTATTTTCTGAAGAAAATCCTGTTATCCAAATTATTTTTTATAGAAAATCCTGTTATCCAAATTATTTTCTATAGAAAATCCTGTTATCCAAATTATTTTCTACAGAAAATTCTGTTATCCACATTATTTTCTATAGAAAACTAGCTGAACCCGGTGCGCTTCGCTACCCCTTTTGATTTTATATGCATTCAAAATTTTATTTACGAATATATGTTGGTTAAAAAAAAAGAAATTTTATAATTAAAAAAAAATTATTGCACTACTTTAATGCGTAAATATACAAAACCATTAGAAAAACGGTAACATGACATACATACACGAAGGGTTTGTCCTTCGGATTTATTTATTTCATAGCAAATACCAAGCGTGCAGTAAACTGCAATCTTTTGAAGTTGAGTGGTATTTCTGTTGCAATTAATGAATTCAAGATAGCAACATACTTCGCCGTAATAAGCGTATTTCAAATTAATTGTTGTGTTGTTTTTAGTGTTAGCCTAAGGCGTTGTGGGTCAATGGTTCTTATTAAAATCATATCCCAATCTGATCCGATTTAAATATAATTTTAAAAAAAATACTTTTACACCAAATTCCGCCACACCTTTCATATTTCATTGAAATTGGTGCGTCAAATACGTGAAATCGGCCGAGAATATATATATGGGAGCTATATCCAAATCTTAACTAATTTCCAATTAATTTGTCACATTTATTATTGTAACCACACATATGTTAGCTATACCCAAACCTCAACTGTTTTCAATAAAATTTGGCAATTTTTTCTGGTGCCAGATTTCGTCTTTCTCGCTTTGGGTGCATCAAATATGTGAAATCGGCTGAGTATATATGTGGGAGCTATAATTAAATCCGAGCGTATTTGAATATAATTTGTCAAATTTATTTTTGTACCAAGTTTAGCCACTCATGCCGAATTTCATTGGAATCGGAAATACGTATCGTGTTTTGTGCATCAAATATGTGAAATCGGCGGAAAATATATATGGGAGCTATATCCAAATCTGAACCGATTTTAATATAATTTGACTAATTCATTTTCTAATCAAAATCCCGTTACATATTCCAAATTTCTTTGGAATCGAACATACATATCGTGCATGGTGCATAAAATACATGAAATCGGTCGAAAATATATATGAGAGCTATATCCAAATCTGAACCGATTTTACTATAATTTGACAAATGTATATTCGTTTTAATTTCCCCTACAGATTCCAAATTTCATTGAAATTAGAGATACATAGCGTGTTTGGTGCATCAAATACATGAAATCGGTCGAAAATATATATGGGAGCTATATCCAAATCTGAACCGATTTCAATATAATTTGAAAAATTCATTTTTGCTCCCGATTCCGTTACTTATTTTAAATTTCATTAAATTTGGACATACATATCTTATTTGGACCACCAAATACATGAAATCGGCCGAAAATATATATGGGAGCTATATCCAACTCTGAACCGATTTCAATATAATTTGGGAAATAAATTTTTTTTAGATAAAATCTATCACACGTTTCAAATTTCATTGAAATTGGGGATACATAGCGTGTTTGGTGCATCAAATGCTTGAAATCGGCCGAAAATATATATGGGAGCTATATCCAAATCTGAACCGATTTCAATATAATTTGACAAATTTATTTTCGGATCAAATCCAGTCACATATTCCAAATTTCATTGCAATCATAGCAAATACCAAGCGTGCAGTAAACTGCAATCTTTTGAAGATGAGTGGCATTTCTGTTGCAATTAATGAATTCGAGATAGCAACATACTTCGCCGTAATAAGCGTATTTCAAATTAATTGTTGTGTTGTTTTTTAGTGTTAGCCTAAGGCGTTGTGGGTCAATGGTTCTTATTAAAATCATATCCCAATCTGATACGATTTAAATATAATTTTAAAAAAATTACTTTTACACCAAATTCCGCCACACCTTTCATATTTCATTGAATTTAGTGCGTCAAATACGTGAAATCGGCCGAGAATATATATATGGGAGCTGTATCTAAATCTTAACTAATTTCCAATTAATTTGTCACATTTATTATTGTAACCACACATATGTTAGCTATACCCAAACCTCAACTGATTTCAATAAAATTTGGAAATTTTTTCTGGTGCCAGATTTCGTCTTTCTCGCTTTGGGTGCATCAAATATGTGAAATCGGCTGAGTATATATATGGGAGCTATAATTAAATCTGAGCGTATTTGAATATAATTTGTCAAATTTATTTTTGTACCAAATTTAGCCACTCATGCCGAATTTCATTGGAATCGGAAATACGTATCGTGTTTTGTGCATCAAATATGTGAAATCGGCGGAAAATATATATGGGAGCTATATCCAAATCTGAACCGATTTCAATATAATTTGAAAAATTCATTTTTGCTCCCGATTCCGTTACTTATTTTAAATTTCATTAAATTTGGACATACATATCTTATTTGGTCCACCAAATACATGAAATCGGCCGAAAATATATATGGGAGTTAAATCCAAATCTGAACCGATTTCGATATAATTTGGGAAATAAATTTTTTTAGATAAAATCTATCACACGTTTCAAATTTCATTGAAATTGGGGATACATAGCGTGTTTGGTGCATCAAATGCTTGAAATCGGCCGAAAATATATATGGGAGCTATATCCAAATCTGAACCGATTTCAATATAATTTGACAAATTTATTTTCGGATCAAATCCCGTCACATATTCCAAATTTCATTGGAATCGAACATTCATATTGTGTTTGAGGCTTCAAATGAACGAAATCGGTCGAAAATATATATGGGAGCTATATCCAAATCTGAACCGATTACAATATAATTTAGCAAACTTATTTTTGTTCCAAATTCCGTTACACATTCCAAATTTGTAGACTGTATCTTTAACCGATCAATAGATATGTGCATATAAAATCTAAATTTTTGGGAGGTACCTCCGATTCTGATGCTATATCTCCAGTTCCAAGTGGAAATTCAAAAATGTATATAGCCTATGTTACTTTCAGGCGATGTTGCAGTATATATGGAAATTTTCAGAAAAATCTATTCAGCAGTTTTCGAGTCCATAAATTACAAACAAACAAACAAACAAACAAACAAACAAACAAACGTACAAACATTTTCCTCTTTTATAGATATAGATAATATCAACAATTTTCGATAACAATTTTACTGAAAAAAAAAATTTACTGAAAAGATTGTCGATAATGTGGATAACAACACTTTAGAGAAAATGTTTTCGATAATAATATTTTCTATAGAGAACATGTTGTATTTTCTATAGAGGAAATGTTGTAAATAACCGTTTTTTAAAGGGAAAAATTTGTCGATAACAATATTTCCGGTAGAGAAAATGTCGATACCACGATAACAAAAATTTCACTTAAAAATAGTATTGTTTAAATTACGGCAGGATATTCAAATATATTTTTTCTAACATAGAAACACAATCGAATTATTAAATTAGTTTGTGGTCTTTATTAATATGAAATATTATCATGTTATTTCTAAATCGTTTCTCCAATTGGCTTGATAATCATTTCATGGATTTGCACATGTAGTAAACAACCGCATCGGCAATATCTTCAGGATTCAAAGCTGGTATTTCCGGAGGAAATTCAATATTTTCGCCCATAATTTCCGTCTTCACACCGCCAGGACTTATGCTCTATTCAAATAAAGAACAGTAGTAAAATAACATTTCGTTTCGTGATTATACTCATTTACAACTTACAGTTACTTTGATTTTGGTCTCCTTGGACAAGAATTCCTGACGCATAACTTCGGTCATGGCGGTGACGGCATGTTTTGTTGGTGAATAAATATTTAGATCATAGCCCGTCGTATTACTCGGTACCTTATGACCAGCAACACTGTTGATAATTACAACATGACCATTGACATTGCGTTCTTTCATGCTACGGAATGCTTCCCGAGTACACCAGACAACACCCAAAACATTGGTGTTGACGGTATTCTTTATGATGTCTGAATTATTTTGATCAACAATGGAACCCATTTTTACGATACCAGCATTGTTGACCAAAACATCGATGCCACCGAATTTTTCTTCAATCCAGGCGAACGCCGCCTTTACACTTTCCTCATCGGACACATCACATTTGTGGGTATGGAAATTCTTTTGATATTCATTGGCAATTAGTGGTCTTGTTTGATTTTCCATTTTCTCCACCCGTCGAGCTAGACCCACCACCATCATTCCCTTTTCCGCAAGAGCTTTGCAGGTGGCAGCTCCAATGCCAGCACTAGCTCCTGTTACCACAGCTATTTTATTTTGCCAACGATACATTTTTTTTAATATTCTTCCGGTTTTTACAAATACCAAATTTCAACTGAGAACTACATTTTGAGTTATTCAAAAATTAAATGTTTTTAAAATACAAATGCTTGTCACACTCACGTCGCAACAAATATGACAATGCTAAATGTATATATATTAAAAAAAGATATGATATGAACACTATACTACCGTTAATCGAGGTACTGAACGTAATTTGGGTTCTGTTTAACATTTTTTAACTTAGAAAAAATTCCGTATAAAAACTGTGTCTTGAATAATCTAAATACCAAAAATAGTAAGTTATTATTATATGGGTGGGGTCTGTATCAAAATATGAACCTGAATAGGCAGTGCCTTGAAAGAATGTTTTCTTCCCGCTGGAAATACTATCGGCCGACTTACAGCCAATACGGTTTAAAAATATGGCTAACATCCCAAAAAGCCTTCAGTCGTACCGTACCCTTATAAAAGAGCTGTACCCAATCGTCGACCCATACGTCCCATTTTCAGTACAAAAAATTCTACGAACCTAATATTCCATTGACTTATAAAAAGGTATGGTAGATTTTATTGTTTTGAAAAATAAAAAAGAAAAAAAATCAAAATTAATAATTGGAGGTTCCGAAGGAATGGACCAATATCGCCCATTTCGTATCTGACTTGAATCTGATATAAATACTACAACGTGCCAGATTTTGACTATATGGGTTACTTCCTTTATATTCACATCAGATTTCTGGTTGAGAAAAATATTAAGAAATACCAAGTTTGAAAAGGATCGTTCACTTGTATCGTATGTTATAAGAGATATAAGTATGAGAGATTTCGTATTAGTAGAAATATTGCATGGTGTGAAGTGAAGAAGGAATCAGATGCTTATTTCGCATTTTAGGAGAGGTATAAAATTCAAAATTTCGACACCTTTATGGGGGACGCTAAAATAAAATTATTGATATTAAAATAATTGGATATTTATTTTACATTTTATGAGAGATACAAATATTCAAAATTTTGAACCCTTTGTGGGGGAGGTACCAGAAGAAGTAGACCGATATATCCCATCTTCACACCTGATATTTCGTTAGAAAAAATATTGTGATTTGTGAAATTTAAGGATAATCGGATGCTTTTTTTTTATTTATATGACCAATTTGTTATTCAAAATTTTGACCCCTTTGTGGGTGACGTAGCAGAAGGAGTTGTCCGATATACAACAAATTCGCAACAGAGCTTTTGTTAGTAGAAATATTGGAATGTGTGGACCAGAAGGAGTGGTCCGATATATTTCATCTTCAAAACGCATCTTGTGTTTACAAAAATGTTGAAATGTTCGAAATTTGAAGACAAACGGCTCTTAATTCACATTTTATAAAAATTTATGATTGTTCAATATTTCGACCCCTTCTGAGGGAAGTACTTCACAGAGAAGGCCGATATTGTCCACAAAAAATAATGATCCTTTCTCTTTGTATGAGGTAAATTATTTTCTTTGAAAATTTTGGCCTTTGTTGATGTTACCCATCTCCGAACTCGATATAAGCTTGACAAGAATATTACGATGTACCTCTAAAGAGCTAAAGAGTTACTCTTATATTTTTTACGATCATTAATATTTCTCTTCTGACAGTTTCTCCAAAAAAGGAGGATTTTGTCTTAGAATGGAAACGTTTTCAATTAACACAAAAACGTAAACACATTATTTTCACTTGAAAAAGTGATTTTTTAATAATTTTTTAAATATTTCTTCCTTTGACATTTTCGGACTAAAAGAAAATGTCATGTCAAAGAAAATTTAACTAGTAATTTTAATCTTATCGTTAAAAGTCGATACATTCACCTTCACTTTCAATTACCCCACAGGGCGAATGATAAGCTAGTTACTAGTAAACAAACAGCGAGGGAATAAGAATAGTTGATCACAAGTGTTCACTTTGTCGTGTACGACTCCACGTTCTGATACGTTGTACATGAGAGACGTTGTTTGAACGCATGTGATTTTTTCAGTGTAGTGTCATTGTTCTTATCAATTTGGGCTTGTCATCTCACTCTCACCCTCTGTTTTACTACTAAAACAATTGACGCGTGCCCCTCTGTTGGTATTCTCAATAAAATATGCTAAACACGATTGTTGACGTCGTTTGTGAGGCTCTAAATGTTATCTGTTGTTGCTGGGTACAATGACTTGCTAATTATACCCTCCACCATACTATGGAGGGTATATTAACTTTGTCATTCCGTTTGTAACTCCTCGAAATACTCATGTCAGACCCAACAAAGTATATATATTCTTGATCAGCGTAAAATTCTAAGTCGATTTAGCGATGTCCGTCTGTCTGTCCGTCTGTCTGTTGTAATCACGCTATCTTTCGAATGAATTGAGATAGATGGCTAAAATTTTGCACACATATTTATTTTTCCAGTAGGCAGGTTAAGTTCGTAAATGTATATACCTATATTCGGTATTTTGATGATTTTAGCGACGTTATTCACCGGAATTGTTTCAAATTTGGTATTTGAAGTTCCAAATGGATACTACACCCTAGGACAGAAAATTGTCTGTGCAAGTCTATGTCTTCGTATAGCCCCCATATAACGGTACCTCCCGATATTCGGTATTTTGATGATTTTAGCGACATTATTCACCGGAATTGTTTCAAATTTGGTATTTGAAGTTTCAAATGGATACTACACCCTAGGACAGAAAATTGTCTGTGCAAGTCTATGTCTTCGTATAGCCCCCATATAACGGTACCTCCCGATATTCGGTATTTTGATGATTTTAGCGACATTATTCACGGGAATTGTTTCAAATTTGGTATTTGAAGTTCCAAATGAATACTACACCCTAAGACAAAAAATTGTCTTTGCAGGTCCACGTCTTCGTATAGCCCCAATATAACGGTACCTCCCTATATTCGGTATTTTGATGATTTTAGCGACATTATTCAACGGGATTGTTTAATATTTGGTATTTGAAGTTCCAAATGGATACTACACCCTAAGACAGAAAATTGTCTGTGCAGGTCCACGTCTTCGTATAGCCCCCATATAACAGTACCTCCCTATATTCGGTATTTTGATGATTTTAGCGACATTATTCAAGGGAATTGTTTCAAAATTGGTATTTGAATTTCGTTATGGGAACTACAGTCTGTGACAGAAAATTGTCGGTGCGGGTCCAGGTCTTCGTATAGGCCCCATATATCAGTGCCTCCCTATATTTGGTATTTTGCGATTTTAGCTACAATACCCACCGAAATTGTTTGAGATGTGGTATTTGAAGTTCGTATAGGATGCTACAGCCTGTGACAGAAAATTGTCTATGCTGATCCAGGTCTTCGCACAGCTCCAATTTAACGGCACCTCCTTATATACGATATTTTGATGATTTTAGCTACATTATTCACCGTTTATTTCAAGTTTCGAATTTGAATATGGTGATGGCTTATGACAAACAATGCATATGTATGTCCACGTCGTATAGACCCCAATATAACGGCTATATTCGGTATTTTTAAAATTTTAACAGAATTTTTTAAGGATTTTATTTTTGAAAATTTCCAAATTCGTTGCAAATGGTGGAGGGTATTAAAAGTTCGGCCCGGCCGAACTTACTGCTTTTTAACTTGTTTTAATATGAGTTGTTGTCTACTGGTAGTCTGTCTACGATATTATGTTGATTTTAACCATTTTAATTTTGGCTTGACTCAGGTTTTATATTAAAACGATTTAGCTACCATAGATCAGATAATAATATTTACCACTCAATTAGAGATTCAACTTAATTTTATATATTTAATTTTGATATTATAAAAAAAAATAGTAATTTTTTTTGGCAATTTGAAAAGAGTACAAATTCGTCAAGTAAAAAATAATAGAACAGTGTTTGGCTTGCTTGTTTGGGATACCATATTATTTTGTTGTTGCAAAATCGTCAGGCAAAATCCCATTATTGTTGTTTTTATAAAAACAACGTTTGTTTATGAGTGGAGAACGATGGTAATGTTTACCAGGGGGTAAGGCAGGGAATACCTAGGTTTCGGAAAGAGCCACCAATCCTCATCAGTTCCCTTGTTTCTTGTCTGGGATATTCTCCCCAGAAGTTATTTTAAAAAATAACTTCTATTACAAAAAACATTTTTTACCCAAGTGACGAGATCGTAAGCTCAATAGAAAGGAACAAAAAGACACCTTGAAAAGACGGTTATATTAACTTTCTCATTCCGTTTGTAACATCCCTAAATATTCATCGTAGACCCCATAAATTGTATATATTCACAATCAGTATAAAATTCTAAGTCCACTTTGGCTATTGCGCACATATAGCGATACCCACCGATATTCGGTATTTTGATAATCATAGTCACATTTACCGGCGAAATTGTTTCAAGTATTCAGTATTTTAGGAGATATAGTAGATGAAAATCCTTGAACTATAAAATTGTCTATAGAGGTTTCAGTTTTGATATAGCCCCATATAATGGCCTCACCCTCACTTTATGGTTTTTAAAAGTTAAACAGCATTATTCAAACGTTCTTACTGGTATTTGTATTTTAGAGTGGGATACGTTTGAATTCAGATACTGTTGTATAAAAATGGTTTCTCTACCCAAAGGTGGAAGGTATTAAAAGTTCGGCCCGGCCGAACTTAATGTTTTTTACTTGTTGAAACTCCATTTATTTTAATTTTGGAAATAAAAACATTCTGCATTTTAATATAATGACATTTTTATTAAGAAACTAAATAATGTTAAATACAATCCAATAAATTATATAGATGTATGTATGTTGGTTTATTTTCAATAAGTTGCTCCAACTGGATTAATAATCATATCGTGAATTTGAACCGTCGGCGGTGTCTGTATGCAATAAACTATGGCATCTGCAACTTCTTCGGGTTTCAAAGCTGGTGTATTCTCTGGAAGTTCCACGCCTTCACCCAAAAATTCAGTTCTCACAGCACCGGGACTGACGCTCTGAAATTAGGATAATTTACTTTATTGGTAGCTTATTTCATAAAAATAAAAAAATCCCATTTTTATACCCTACAACACTATGTGTTGGGTGGGGTTAGTGTCGGAATAGAAGCCTATTTCTTTTGGAGATGATCGCCAAATGTTTAGGTGTTGAAATGGACCAAATACTGAAAAAATGTCGGATTTTGGAGTAGCTATACAGGTCGAAATTATAGACCAATCGACGCGGAACTTCGCATGTAGCTAAAGTTTAGGGCGGGGAAGAAGCCTACCAATTTGGGTGGTCATCGGATAATATTTAGCGGGACCATATCTTTTTTGTTGAAAAAATTAAAAATTTTTCATTAAACCGCGAATGACAAACCATGACAAGGTTACTTCTGATCTTTACATTGATATTAACATCCAACAAATCGGATATATAGCAAAATATGTGCGATATATATGTCTATCAAAGAAGATATGCTTGAAAGATCCCTTATATGTCGAGAACGGCTGAACTGATTTCGATAGTTCTCATTAATTCAGAATGGCCTCTTGGCAGGAAAGAAAAAACGTCTAAAAAAATCGCATAAAAATATCTCTCTAAAGATGAAAATATTGATTTTGTAACATTTTCTCATATTTTTTCAATTTTGTCATATTTTTGGCATATTTTCATTTTGAATTAAACATTTGGTAATATTTCTACAGCTAACAAAACTAAGTGGTTAGGATATCAGGATATCATATATAGATCGCATTTATGGCCCGATCCTTACGAAATTTTGCATGGGGATAAGATGAGGGTCAGAATAGAAGCCTACTCTTTTTTGGAGATGATCGCCATATATTTAGGGGTTGAAATGGACCAAAACAAGTTAAAAAGTATCAGTCGGTATTGCCGCCAGAGATATACCCTCAGCCTATGTTCGATTATCTAAATATATTTTGACTAGTGTTAAGGTTATTCAAACGTTTGACCCTCTATGGAGAAGATCCCGAAGGAATGGGCCAATATTGCCCATTTCCTATCGGACCCAAAATATGATATAAATATTTCGACAGATGTGCCAAGTCTAAATGAAATCGGATGTTAATTTGGCGATTTATGTGCTTCATGGGTACTCAAAATTTCAATATTTTGTGGGGGAGGTACTTGATGGAGTGGACCGATATTGTCCATTTTCATACCTGTCCTAGCACTGACGCAAATATTAGGATTCGCAAAGTCGGAGCAAATTCGGATTAGCCTTTCTCTTTCTGAGCAAAAAATTTGTTTTTTTTTTTTTGAAAATTTCGACCTTTTGTTGGGGAGGTACCAGGAGGAGTGGGCCGATATTGTTCATCTTAACACAAGACCTTGGGTTAATATAAATATTGGGATGTGTGAAATTTGAAGACAGTCGGACTCTTACATAACATTTTATGAGAGTTGTAATTATTCAAAATTTTGACCATTTGTGGGGGAGGTACTTGATGGAGTGGACCGATATTGTCCATTTCCACACCTGCCCTAGCACTGACGCAAATATTAGGATTTGCAAAGTTGGAGCAAATTCGGATTATCCTTTCTCTTTCTGTGCAAAGAATATTTTTTTTTGAACATTTCGACCTTTTGTGGGGGAGGTATCAGAAGGAGTGGACCGATATTGCCCATCTCCGAACTCGATCTAAATTTGACAAAAATATTACGTTGTAGCCAATTTGGACCAAATCGGATACTCCCTTCGACAGACAGACAGACGGACGGACGGATGGACGGACATCGCTAAATCGACTCCAAATGTTCTGAAACGGATTTGGTCCAAAGAGACCTAGGGTCTAAAACCGTTATTTCGACTAGGCACGTTTTGGCCGTATCAAATGATATATACCCTCTGTAGCCATATGGTTGAGGGTATAAAAACTGCAAAATTGTTAGCAGGTCGTAATTATCGCCCGATCCTCACGCACATTTGAATGGGGTTACCGGACATTGCAAAAGCCAAGCAGTTTTAGATGGCCATTCAAAAATATTCAATGTGTGAAATAGTTTGCCAACTTTTGTAGACAAAATACGAAAATGTCCATTCCAGTGACTTTTTGGAGATTTCACAAATACAGGAAAGACGCACTTCTGAGTATTTCGTTAACGCTGATTTCGTTGAAGAATATAGTCAAATGTCTGTATCTCATATAGATGCGTTTCAGTCAAAAACCAATAATAAATGTTAATCTTTTGCCTCTTCTGAGAGATTATAGGTCTTTGGGAAATATTGGTTCCAGATCTAGGAAGACCATTTAAGTGCAACATCTACCAATAAATTGGAAATGAGCAAATTAGTTTAAGTTGCTATTATTCGAAAATTAAAGAACGAAACCTGATGGTTTTCTTTTATTATTTGTCACAATAGCTTGTGGAATTCTTTCGAGTATCTCGCCTATATAAACTGTATCGTTTATTATAGTGTTGTGGGGTATTCAACGGTCGGCCCCGCTCGACTGTAGCCTTTGCTTACTTATTAATATTGGGTTTTTTATAATCTCCTAACCATATATAATAACACTATCGTTAAGAGCAGAGACATTTTCTAAAATTTTCGTTAGAAAATATTATTATCGACAATAACAGTACTAGTTGTAAACACAATTGTTATTGAAAATATTAATTTGATAAACTACGATTCTCAATAATATTTTAACGACAACATTTTTTATAAAAAATACTTTTGTCCCCAAAAATTCCCTAGAAAAATTTTATACAAACCGAAATTTTAATCTTCGTCTCCTTGGCAAGAAGTTCCTGACGCAACACTTCGGTCATTGCCTTGATGGCATGTTTTGTGGGTGGATAAATATTCAAATTGTAGCCGGTCATACGTGGTATAAAATGTCCTACAATGCTGCTAACGTTAACGATATGACCATTAAATTTACGTTGTTCCATGCTGCGAACAGTTTCCCGAGTACACCAGACAACACCCAAAATATTGGTACTCACAGTATTTTTGACAATTGTTGAATTATCAGCTGCTGTTAAATCAGACATTTGCATCATGCCAGCATTATTGATCAGGACATCGACTCCACCGAATTTTTCTTCAATCCAAGCAAAGGCATCCTTAACACTCTGCTCGTCACTGACGTCACAGGTATGGGTGTGGAAGTTCTTTTGGAATTTTTCATCAATCTTAGGCCTTGTTTGTTTTTCCATTTTTTCAACACGTCTGGCCAGCACCTGTTACAACAGCGATTTTATTTAACCAACGTTCCATGGCTGAGGTCCTCGATTTAATGTTCTCTTCAAAATGTTTGACAAAACTGATCGTTAAGGTCTGTGTTCCCAAGCTTTAAAATAGCTCGATTCCGACACTTATCCTCTCTTTTCCACAGATTCATTTTCCACTTTTGCTAATGAATGAAAGTGAGACATACCTAATGCCTAATGTGTCACAAAAAGAATGTTTTCATGATACACCGTAAAAGTAATCAATGTTCACCTTGAAATTTGTCTGGGAAATACTGTTTTGGAAAAACTAAAAAATATATATCATTTTAGCTGATAATGTATTTATATTTTATTAGTTATTGAATTTCAAATTAAAATCAATCTATCCAGAATTTCAATTGGAACCATTTCTTCCGGTGTAAAAAAACGATTGAACATGCCCCATTAATAAATGGCTTGTATTGCTCTTTCATTTTTTATTCTGTGGTCACACGCCAAGAAGCCAAAATTGTTTTCAATTTCATGTTTGGCGAATTTCATCACAAATTTATTGCACAATAAGAATGACTGTTCACAAAATTGTTACCCTATGTTTCTGCAAGCTATACAATTTCAAACAATGAGTGGGTGAATGTAATATCTAAAGCTTTGTAATCGAAAAGATTCTCTATGGAAATTATTGTCATCGGTAAATTTTGCTATAGAAATTATTGTTATTCGAAAATATTTGCTATAGAAATTATTGTTATTCGACAATATTTTCTATAGAAATTATTGTTATTCGACAATATTTTCTATAGAAATTATTGTTATTCGACAATATTTTCTATAGAAATTATTGTTATTCGACAATATTTTCTATAGAAATTATTGTTATTCGACAATATTTTCTATAGAAATTATTGTTATTCGACAATATTTTCTATAGAAATTATTGTTATTCGACAATATTTTCTATAGAAATTATTGTTATTCGACAATATTTTCTATAGAAATTATTGTTATTCGACAATATTTTCTATAGAAATTATTGTTATTCGACAATATTTTCTATAGAAATTATTGTTATTCGACAATATTTTCTATAGAAATTATTGTTATTCGACAATATTTTCTATAGAAATGATTGTTATTCGACAATATTTTCTATAGAAATGATTGTTATTCGACAATATTTTCTATAGAAATGATTGTTATTCGACAATATTTTCTATAGAAATGATTGTTATTCGACAATATTTTCTATAGAAATTATTGTTATTCGACAATATTTTCTATAGAAATTATTGTTATTCGACAATATTTTCTATAGAAATTATTGTTATTCGACAATATTTTCTATAGAAATTATTGTTATTCGACAATATTTTCTATAGAAATTATTGTTATTCGACAATATTTTCTATAGAAATTATTGTTATTCGACAATATTTTCTATAGAAATTATTGTTATTCGACAATATTTTCTATAGAAATTATTGTTATTCGACAATATTTTCTATAGAAATTATTGTTATTCGACAATATTTTCTATAGAAATGATTGTTATTCGACAATATTTTCTATAGAAATGATTGTCATTCGACAATATTTTCTATAGAAATTATTGTTATTCGATAATATTTTCTATAGAAATTATTGTTATTCGACAATATTTTCTATAGAAATTATTGTTATTCGACAATATTTTCTATAGAAATTATTGTTATTCGACAATATTTTCTATAGAAATTATTGTTATTCGACAATATTTTCTATAGAAATGATTGTTATTCGACAATATTTTCTATAGAAATTATTGTTATTCGACAATATTTTCTATAGAAATTATTGTTATTCGATAATATTTTCTATAGAAATTATTGTTATTCGACAATATTTTCTATAGAAATTATTGTTATTCGACAATATTTTCTATAGAAATGATTGTAATTCGACAATATTTTCTATAGAAATTATTGTTATTCGACAATATTTTCTATAGAAATGATTGTTATTCGACAATATTTTCTATAAAATTTTGCATAAAAATCTCGCCTATGATAATATTTTATAAATAGTTCTGTTATCAGGAGAAAATAGGTTTTGGTATCGGATATTGGTACAGGAAGACGGTATTTTCGAAATAAGGTTACGCCTGACTATCGTTTCTTTTTAGGTGCTCGCCTTGTCCGCTTTTCCTAACATTTTGCATACTTCATTTTGAATATTTTTCCTATCAAATCCCACCAATATTTTAGAATTCGCTTATTATTAATGCGTTTTTAGGTTTATCCTACACTGTAACACTCGACATATGTTCGTGGTTGTGACACACTAACCTATGTTAAGAATCTGCTATTATATTCTATTTGCGTGATTTAGTTTGTTTTACATCCTGAATTCTTTAACTAGTCTTGATAACCGAATCGATAAGCCATACAAATGATTTATTTCGTCATATAAAACAAATATTATCTTTATGCAGAGGTGAAACACCAAAACTCAACACACTAGAAGATTAGATATGAAAATACATAATCTTTCTGTTGAACGATTGATGATAAACTATATCTAATGATACATTGAACAGTTTATAATACACTCCCCCAAAAAGCAAGCCGGCAGTACCAATCAAATCACTATTTAGAGTATTTACAGAGACCCAAAAAAAAAACTATGCAACGTTGGCAAAATAAAGTGGCTGTGGTTACCGGTGCCAGTTCGGGTATAGGAGCAGCCTTATGTAAAACCCTTGTCGATAATGGCATGATAGTGGTGGGCCTGGCTCGACGCCTGGTCAAAATGAATACCACCGTGACAAATACTTTGGCTGAGGATAAAAAACAAAATTTCACTGCCTTCAAATGTGACATAGCCGATGAACAAAGTGTCAAAGATGCCTTCACATGGATTGAAGACAAATTTGGTGGTGTCGATGTTCTAATCAATAACGCCGGGGTGGTTAAAAATACAACACTTTTGGCTGAAGGCAACTCGGAAGATTTATTGGCCACCATGCACACAAATGTTATGGGAGTGGTGTGGTGTACCCGTGAAGCTTTTCGTTCAATGCGTCAACGGAATGGTGGTATGGGTCATGTGATTATCGTCAATAGTGTGGCTGGCCACAGTGTACCCAATTTTCCGGGTATGAACTTCAATATTTATCCCTCATCAAAACATGCTGTTACAGCCATGACAGAGGTTTTGCGCCAGGAATTTGCCAATGAAAAAACAAAAATTAAAATAACTGTAAGTTGTTGTTAAATTTTTTAGGGATATGTTTGTTATTGTTTATTTCTTGACAGAGTCTTAGTCCCGGAGCTGTACACACGGAAATCAATCAATCAAGTGAAGAAATACCTCCTGAATTTCCCATCCTACAACCTGAAGATATTGCCAATGCAGCACTGTTTTGTTTGCAAACACCACCACATGTTCAAATTCATGAATTGACCATAAAACCAGTGGGTGAAATGATGTGAATTAAAATGTCGTACTCTCGATTTTAGAACGAAACAATAAAAAACAAGTTAATCAGCTTCAAATGGTTTTGCCGACAGATGTATACCCTTATCCTCGTGTTATGATTGTTCAAATTCTTGATTGTGATATAGAGATCCAAAAAAGATGAAGTGAATCTAATACTGACAAATACTGACATTTCTTAAATTAAAAAAAAAAAACAAGTTTAAAAGTAAAAGTCGGTTTAGCCGACAGCCAATAATGTTCGTCTAATTAAATATTTTATGACTTCTGTTATGATTATTCAATGTTTGACTCTCTATGAAGTAAGTGCCTAAGGAATGGGTCAACATTGTACATTTCGTATCGGACCTATAAATATTGCAACATACCAGGTTTGGACTATATCGAATACATCCTTCACTTTATATAAGATATGTGATAATTTTTAGAAAAGGTTGAAATGTGGTTGAGGTACCAGATCTAGTCAAACATGCCAACGCTGTTCTAAAAATCGAACATTTATATCCAATTTTATGCGAAATCACTAATTCCATATTCATATCAGGTTTTTGGTTGAGAGAAATATTTTGATATAGAAAGTTGTAAAGAATCGTTGAGTTGTTGCGCAAGTAATGTCAGAAAAAATATTAAAAATGGTTCGAAATCGTCCGATGTCTACCATGTTTATAACAGATCTTGTGTTAATGGAAATATAGAGATGTACCAAGTCTGAATAGAATCGGATGTTAATTTCCTGTTTTATTCACACCAGACGTTCGGCTAATACAATTTTTGTGATGTGTGTCATGCAAAGACAATCGGACTCTTACATCACAATTTATAAGAGTAATAATTATTATTATTATATTATTTTTTTGAAATTTTCGATCATTTGTGGGGGAGGTACCAGAAGAAGTGTACCGATATTGCCCATCTCCGAACTTGATTTAAGTTTGATAATAATATTACGATGTACCAAGTTTGCACCAAATATGATACTCCCTTCGAGAGTTATCGTGCGCATCAGCCAGTGAGAAAAACAGATGAACGGGCATCCTTAGATTGACTCCAAATATCCTGAAATGGATTTGGTCCAAAGAGGCTTAGGGTCTAAAGTCGTTGTTTCGATGAGGCACGTTTTTGCCGCATCAAATTATATATACCCTCTCCCGGCATATGGCTGAGGGTATAATATCCAGCATATATTTCCAATTTTATTCGAATTTTGTGAAGGAGATACCAGAAGGAGTGTACCGATATTGCCCATCTCCGAACTTGATTTAAGTTTGATAATAATATTACGATGTACCAAGTTTGCACCAAATATGATACTCCCTTCGAGAGTTATAGTGCGCACCAGCCATAGAGAAACACAGACGAACGGAAACCCCTAGATTGACTCCAAATGTCCTGAAACGAATTTGCTCCACAGAGACCTAGTGTCTAAAACCGTTACTTCGACGGGGCACGTTTTTGCCGTATCAAGTAACACATACCCTCTGTAGACATATGGTCGAGGCTATAATTAATAAGTTTGAAATTATCAGTCGATCATTTACTCCAAGAGTGTCATATCTAATAAGTTATCGATTAATAATTCTATCCAACAATGTCGCTAAATTCTTTAAAATACCGAATATAAGAATTTAAAGTTATATGGGATTTATACTAAAACTTAGACCTGCTCTGTATGGACATATCCTACAAACTGGGAACACAACCTGCTAATATATAGCAAATCCGGCTTACAATTGTGACAAAAACAACAAAAAGACCTTTTATCTGTCAGTACAGTTATATGGGGGCTATACCTATTCGAACTATTTTCTATACCAAAATTCTATGGACCTAAAGTACATCTGAACAAAGTTCTATCCACCTACATCATTTCTTTCGGAAGCTAGAGTGATTTTCACATACGGACGGGCAAGGCTAATCGTCATAGAATCTTATGCTAATCAAGAACATATATATACTTTGTGGGGTTTAAAATATTATTTGAAAGAATGCCACATTATGGTGGAGGGTTTCTAGTGTTAGGCAATTTTAATTTCGTATTAATAGTTCGTACGAATTATTTTACACAGTTCCTTAAAATGTGCTCGACTTTTGACCTTTTCCTTTGCGTTTCGTTTTTTCGTTTCAATTTTATAATATTAGCTACAATTAAAATTTTTCAATTAAAAAATATATTTGTAACAAAAAATTTCACTAGCAAACAATTTATGACTTTTTGTCCACAATATTACAAATATGCAAAAATTAAAAAAAAAGTCTAAGAAAACTCGCAATTTAAAACTTTTACTATTTCTACTGGATTTTCTTGTTTTTTTTGTTGTTATATTTTATGCGGTGGCTTTAAGCGTTTCACAGAGCTGGAGCAAGTAAAACTCGAAGCAAAACCCCAACATATTTCTGTCTTCATGAACAAAAAAGAAATGGCTAAACACACAATAACTAACAACAACAACAAGCGCAAAAACGCTTTAACTGTTTTAAACTTGAACTGATTTCAAGTTTTAGCTAACTGAGATTTTAATGTCTTTCTTTGTAAGCAAAGCGCATTCATTGTAAGCAACAGCAAAACAAAATGTGTGCAAACGTGAAAAAGCCATCGTTTCTAAGCAACAAACAACAAATTGTTGTGCTTTTTTGGGGGGGATAGAAAAAAACGAAACAACAACAAGGAGAAGAAAAACGGCAACAACTATTTGCAGCTGCAACACATGATTTATTTCCATATGAAATGTTGAAAGAATGTTGACCGGCTTCTCTAAAGTCCTCTTACCAGATGAGAGCATGTGTTACAAAAAAGAGAGGGAGAGAGGGAAATACAACAATCTCAGGATAAAAGGTAATTCGTAAGGGGGAAGAGAACAATCAAAAAGTCTTCCTTGTTCCAGCCTTCATTGTCTTCTGCTTTGTATGATTTTGTAAAACATGTTAAAAATGTAAAATGTACCGTAAATGAAAATATACCGGACCGATTTTTTTATACAAGTGTAAAATTTTAAAATTGCTGTCTCCTTGCATCTGTATCATTCAAAAAAATGAACTATGTTGGCAATTATTTGAAGCGTGGGCGTGAGTTTTTCTGTTGATTATGAAAGATGGCATTCCATACTAAAATAAAAAAACTGAAATTTTAAAACCTTCTCTATATTATTTGTATACCCTACACCACCTGAAGAGAGAGATTCATAGGTACTTTTGAGGATCTTCTTAGAATCACTTTCTGAGTCAAGCTGAAATTTTCCAAACAATATTTATTTTGCCCAAGGACGAACCCTATTGAAATTGGCCCGGTCCGCGTTGCCGGCTCCTTCTTTTAGTCTTTAATGCATATTTTTTAAGCATTATAGAATTATGTAAGCGGCACAATTTTTGTTATAAGTAAAATAACTCCATAGTAATTTCTAAATAGAAATAAAAATTCATGACAAAAATTATAATAGATAATAATCTACCGTCGGTTTTAGATATTTTGAATAGCCTGATCTTATTTTTCAGTCTAAGGCTATAATTGAGTGTTAAAAACCTGTATGATATAGAACTTCTATAATAGCCCCCTGTGAAAACTCAGCTAAATTTTTGGTATTGAATTTCCAATGTTAAGAATACCGTGCTGCGTGGTATTTAGTTTTGTCCACCTCATAATTGAGGGCGGAATGATTTCAAAATAGTCAAAGATAATTGCTTTTTTACACCCATTACCGTGAAATATTAATTAATTTATTTTTGTCATTTAAATTGTGAGTCGGAGAACCCATAAAGTCCATATTTTTCATCATAGTATAATTCAATAACGATCAAAAAAATTAATATTCGTGATTTTTTCATGTTTCTGCCACAATTTGATATTTCGTAGTTTATGGCATGTAGATGTAAATCCCACATCTACGTTCCCAACCAATATTCTCTTGGGAGTTTCAAATTCTATAGTATATCAAATTTTCTTTTCTGACCAAACATTGGTTAGGAAAGTGGATTTGTGGGTACACTAATGTGGCAACTATATTCGAATAAATGCCTATGTGGCCAATTATCTGAGGGACTATTCTCTACCCCTGAGTTGCCTAAATACAATTTTTGTAGCCAAATCAATTGATGAATGTAGTCAGACAAAAAAAAAAAAAATATATATATATATACACTGGTGGCCAAAACTAAAGGAACTAAAATCGCAAAGACAATAAATGTCCTGTAACTTTTACAAAAATAAACAAATCGTAACTATTTTTCCAGTTATAAATGAGGTCTTTAATTCAATTTTAAGAAACTAAAAATAATTTTGAACGAAAAATAATATATGGAAAACTAAAATTACCCAATTTTTTGCTTGGTCAAAACTAAAGCAACTTTTTGATTTTTTATTTTAAAATAATTAAATTTTGGCTAATAGTCGATAGCATCCATTATTTTTGATAGCAGCTGCACACCTACGAGGCATTGAACCTATAACACGCTCAATTTGATCCTTGGGTATGCTTTTCCAGGCACCCCGAATTATTTAGACAATTTTGTGCTTATTTGTTTCCGAATCTCGCTTGATCTTCCTATCTACGATAATCCATAGGTTGTCTATGGAGTTTAGGTCAGGTGATTGTGCCGGCCATGACAAAATATCGATTTTTGACTCCCGCAACAAATATTTGACATGTTTTGATGCAAGTTTGGGATCATTGTCATGCTGTAACACCCAAATGTGCCGAATATTTTACTCAGCGTAAGGGAACAACGTGATGTCCAACACATCTTTGTAAACAAACCGATCCATAACTTCCTTTCTTTCATGGATAGACCCAAGTCCATAGAAAGAAAAACAGCGCCACGCCATTTTTGACCCTCCCTCATGCTTCACTGTACCTTTGCAACACTGCGGCTTAAGTCCTTCATTTTTTGGTCTTCTCACCGCAAAATTTTTCACGTCTGAGCCTTTAATATTAAACGTATACTCATCCCAGAAATAATGTTTTTCCATTGAGCTTGATTCCACCTAATATTATCGTTTCCGAAAGCCTTTTTGATTTTTTCAGATATAAATGGCTTTTTGATGTCTTACGGACATGCGGACCAGCTGCCATTACTCGTCTACGCACTGATCTCGAGCTCTCTCACCAATCCAGTCGAACTCTTAAATGGTTGTTTTTTTATTTCTCTCACAATTTCTGGATCAGTACGGGTTGAAATTGTTCACGGCCTTCATCCGTTATAGACTGTTACTACTGATCCAGTTTCAAAAAACCGACTTAGTATACAGAAATAATTATGAAATCACATAAATATTTATGAAATATTTCTCGGAAATCATTTTCTGTGATATGTTGTTTTGATAGTCACTGATAATTTGCTGTTTTATTCAGGTACTGTATTTGCTTCTAGCCATTTTTAAAAATTTTTTGGGCGGTACTTAAAAAACGAAAAGAAAAACACATACTGTTGTAAAAAATTTCTCAAAAAGGATTTATGACAAGCGAAATTGTCGAAGGAAGCAAAAAGCGATAAATATAACAGTAAAAACAACTGAAATTGCAGCAGTTATATGAATGTACAACAGAGTTGCTTTAGTTTTGTCCAAGCCAAAATCGGGGTAATTGACTTTAGCATACATTATTTTTTATATAA
Organism: Musca domestica; assembly: GCF_030504385.1. Classification (NCBI taxonomy): domain Eukaryota; kingdom Metazoa; phylum Arthropoda; class Insecta; order Diptera; family Muscidae; genus Musca; species Musca domestica. The sequence goes on along the minus strand of NW_026712334.1, from coordinate 5,702,070 downwards.
AAAGGAATTTTGGTTTTTTGTTTCAGGTTTTTAAAAAGTGAATAAGGTACCTAATTTAAAACAAGAAAAACTTTGTCATTTCCTTACTTTTTAAAGAAGTTACAGGGCATTCATTCTCCTTGTAATTTCAGTTGCTTTAGTTTTGGCCACCAGTGTATATATATATATATATATATATATATATATATATATATATTTTTTTTTTTTTTTTTTTTTTTGTCTGATTTCGTGTAATATGCACTCTACAACAATGATCTTCGGTACCAGATATCAGATACAGCTCAGAAGATGTAAGTAAGTGTTTCAAATTTTGTCAAAATTAGTTCACATTTGGACATACCTTTAAATAAATCTTTATCCAATTTTAGGTTCATTGTGCACCTAATGGTGAATATCAGCACAAATTGACTCAATTTTTTCACTTCCAATGGAATTCAGCCTAGAAGCAAGTACTTCACATTTTGCTTACAATCGGATCAGATTAACTATACCTCCCATATATATGTTTCATCCGATTTTGTATTAAAGTCCCTAGCACTCAACAACAATAATATTTGATACCAGGCATCAGATACAGCTCGAGAATACCTCTGCCAAGTTTTATTGGGATTCGTCCAGGTTTTTTATAGCTTCGATATACATCTTCATCCGATTTTACGGTTATCAGCCCAAATTGGATAGATTTGTTCATATTCAAACGAATTTTTAAATTTATTGAAACTCTGTCCGAATTATCTATTGATCCAATAAATAGTTTTTAATATAATCCCAAATTGTGACTTCTCTAAAAACAATGATGTCCATCAAATAAGGTTCATAGTTGGTATGATCTACTTCACATGAATTTCCAATACAAAGTTCTTTGCCACGGGTACTCTGCTAAATACGCATAGTAGTGTTGGGTATCATTTAGTCGGCTCCGCCCGACTTTTGACCTTCCTTACTTGTTTCTTAACTTCATATGCTTTTCATATATTGAGAAACTATGGACATATTTTGAATTAATTGTTAAAATATTTTTACAGCACTGTTCTTAAAACTTTCTTATGCTAAAAAACTGAAACACACATGTCGATATTTCCATTTTGAAAAGACCAGCTTTGTGATTTTGCCCCTCTGTGGATAGTTTTGGAAATCTGTACTATAATTGTACGAAAAGTACCTGATAGTACTAAATTGGATATTGGGAGAAGGTATAGAATACCAAAATTTGATTTTGAGTTTTCTGTGTGTATCTGGAATTGAGATGGAGGTGGATTTCAAAATGCGTACTATAATTGATCGGAAAGTACTAATTGCTACTAAATTTGGTATTGGATGAAGGGACTAAGCTGGAAACCTAAAATTTTATATGGATGTCAACGTTGGTGTTTGTGATTGAGAGAAGGGGCCTAATCCAGTTTATGGTTTTTTGAAAAGTTTAACAGCATTATCCCAACTGTCTTACTGGTATTTGTACTTTAAAATTGAACACGTTGAAATTCAGATTTTTTTATATAAAAATGTTTTTTTACCCAAAGATGGAGGGTTTTAATAGTTCGGCCCAGCCGAACTTAATGTTTTTTTTTTACTTGTTTCCACCTTTCAATGGTTCTCAGATACAAATTGAAACAATCAGTATGAAAATCACATTTGAAATATTCGACATACTAACATGTATTAGATTATAATGCTATCACACATATATGCTACATTACAATTCTTATTGAAATATGAAATACAAAAATAAAATGAAATATAATGAAAGGGAAAGCATAAAGCGTATAATTGTTCCTATTTTGTTTCGATGAAAGAATATGTATATGTGTATTGGTGTTTGTGTCCTTAAAATAGAATGTATTAATGTATACATGTTCTTTGATGACTTTTTTAAATGCATTCATGTGTCTCTGCTTCTATTGTGTTTATTATGCATAGTGCACAATTTTAACAAATGGAGAAAACATTTCAAGGATATTTTTGTGATTGTAGGCATTTTTTTCATTCACTATACACATTCTTAAATAAAACTTGAAATTTTTTTTTTGAAAAAAAAATATCTTGTCACTTAGACTGAATATTTCTAACATTATGTTCTTTATTTCTTCCTTTTTGCCTTCCATGTGTCCATGAGAACAGCTTATTTCTCGAAAAAAAAAAACATTAACAACAAAACTCAACAATGTTGCTTCTTATCTATCTAAAATACATTTTATACCCAACAAATCTTCGCCATTTAAATCCGAAGCACTCCCGTAACCCAGTCTAATGCTAATCAGCAGCTGGAAATAGCATTACATTCGAACCGTGTGATTGCAGCAACTACTTTTACTTTATCCGGACCACTTTGATCTTGACTTACGCAGCAGTGGGATGTGGTGGCGATAAGGCCATGAGATGAATGTGACACATCAACTCAGCAACGATAATGGGGGAGGGGTGGTGGTGACAGGGGTGCCATAATAATGGTGACAGGCAGTCAGTAACGGTTGGTCATAACCACTTTTATTTGCAGCATAAGCAAATTGCAAATCACATAGCTGGCTAGTCAGCCAGCTAGCCGAAGACGAAAAAAAAACGACATACAAAGAAAGGAAAGCGAAAAACCGTTGGAAAGGAAAATCACATCAAATGCACTCATCCACACACACAGTCAAGATCTATGTGAGGCCATTGGGATGTGGTTGTCGCAGTTTGACTATCGAAGATAACCAGAATTTCCTGTCAACACTTTGTTCAAGTTGAATGTTGTTTTTTTCTCCCCCCCCCCCTCTCTCTCTTCTATTATGTCTCCATTTTATTAAAATTTATTTATGTTTTTTGCAATTTTTTCCACATGGAATGGAATTTTGAAATTTCCATAAAATAACGCCAAAGGCCAAAAAGACCAATAACTGAATAATCGAAGTGAAAGAACCAGAACGATTGGACGATGAAGAGGATGGGAGAGAGGTGTATGTGTGTGTGTGTGTAAACTTTGTTAATACAAAACATCTGGTCTGTGGTTAAAGGTTTCGGCTGCTGGTGACTAATCCGGAAATAAATGGTTGTTGTTGCTGTTGCATTGAATTAAAGTTGGAAAGGATAGAACTCAATTATCATGAAATGACCGGTAGTTTGGCCGGGTCAAATTGCTTTGTTATGCTTTTGTGTGCAAAAATATATACATACATATGTATGTACATTTGCATGTATTATTCAACAGAATTTGTTTGATGCTAATATCCGTATCGCTGCCACCAACCGGATGAGGTTACATTAGTTTGGAGATTTATACAATTTTAAGGTTTTTTTTTTTACTTTTTTTGTTATTCTCTCTATTTCTATTCAAAATTTAGGTCACAATATTGGTTTCTTTGGTCATTTTTCAAAAGAGATAAGTATGTGTTTATTTGGCATATGTTAAAATGTAGTTTATGAATGCGGTTGTACAGTTTTTGTTTTTTATCATCAGCATCATATTGTTTTAATTTATTACAAATGTTTAGTGCACATTTTTGTGACATTTTAATTTGGAACTCAATTAAATTTTATAAAAAATGGAACATAGTTTTTATTTTTTCATCACATATTGATATATATATTTTTTTTTTTTTGCATGCCAAGAATGTCGTTGAGATTTGAAATATTCAACGGAATATTATAGAAAAAAACTATGGTTTTAGACTGTGTCACAAATGATTTTCAAGGAGTCTTTTAACCAGAGCGTTAAGTGCTTTTAGGGTGTATCCGATCGTCAATTTCAAAACAATTCGTCTTTAAACAAATTATTGTGCAGTACAGAAAAAATCTGATCCACCTATTGACTAAAGACACAGGGACTTACGCAGGGTGGGTCATTGTCCCCTCCTAAATAGATACTTTTCTGTCATTTTTGTATATTTTAAAGAAAAAAAGCCAATCGTTTGAGATTGTTTCGAAGTGCATTTCTGTGTACGTCGCTGATATTCAGGATTTAAACTTTAGTTTTCCATTACATTGTGGTAGCCTAATAGTGGTAGCCTTTTATGAGCGACCCTATGAATATCGATGGCAGTGAGCAATGGTTCGACAAAACGTTCGTTGATTATTGGTAACAGCGGAATCTTTTAAAGTAACTTTTATGTTCAATTTTTTGGATTTTTGGTGAGAATTTTTCAGAAAAAAAAAATATTCGTTATGGAATTCAAGGGAGATGGTGTGATTTCTTTATATTTGGCTGAAAACCACAAGTGGCTATCGTTAGAGCACTCCATCTTCCATCTTTTGTCTCGTACCATCGCTCGTTACCGTAATACTGGTAGCGTAGCCCGACGTCATAGTAGTGGACGGAAGAAAAAAGCAACATCAGCAGAAATGATAATGATGATAAAGAAGCGACTTAATCGAAACCCGCGTCGCAGTGGCCGAAAAATGGATCGTGAGCTGAATATATCGCAATATTTTGCCGATTGAATAGGGTAAGTGTACCAGTAGTCGGCACTTTTAGGATTTTCGCGTTTTTAATAGCTCACCATTCTGAGTGGAACTTTTCAATTATTACAAAGTTTATTTATTTAGATTCGAAATTTTGTATAGTTTTTGCAATAATAAATAAAGTTTTAATAACTTTTTATTAAATTTCATAAATTTGTAGTTTTATTAAAACAATGCTTTTTTGCCAGTAGTCGGCACCACTTGCCAATTGTCGGTATGGCATGTTCCAACAGTCGGCATACCAATTTTTTTGTAAGAATAATTAATAATAATAAATTAATTTAGTTAAACTGATTCGACGTCTTTATTGTACTTTTCTTAAGAATATGGATTGTTGAGGACCTTCACAGACAAACATTTAATTTTTATTAGAATAAATCATTTTTTCTTAGCGAAATTGTACACAAAGATAGCTGACAATATATTTGAAGTAAACAAAATACATTTAGTTATAAAAGTTTCATTTATATGGGCTTAAAAATAAAAAGTGCCGACTACTGGGACAAGCCGAACTTAGGCACACTTACCCTATTCAGCCATTGAAATTCCAAAAAGTGCAAGAATTTGAGATGGTGCGGCCTAAAAATGCCGTGTATCAAATTTGGATATCACAATTTACTCCAATTTGTTGTAAAAAATGCACCAACCATGCTACGTTTAACCAACTGATATTAACTTCACATCTTGTGTTCAAATTTCGATAAAAAATAAAGTCCATTCAATATGAACAAAATCTGTTTTGATATTACTATAGATTCTTTATATATGTCCCATCCGATTTCTCATAAGCACTTTCAAAGTCGTAGGTCTCTATAGCACTGATATTTGTTACTATAAATTGTATATGTCAAATTCGATGTTAATTGTTTCAAATTAATAGGTAGTCCCACATACACAATGTCCAATTCAAATTTCAATTTAGTCCGCGCTAAAGCCATACTACTCACTCAAAAACGAGCATAATATGTATGATTCACTTTGCACAAATTCCCAATGCAAACGTATGTTTGTTATGAGAAACACTACCTACCTACCTTTTGTCCTCCCTTACCAATTTTTAATTTATTTCAATTTAATGACAGTATATTAAAAATCATGCTAAACATCAAACTTCGGTAAAACAAGTAAGCAAACGCTATAGTCGTGCGAAGCCGATCATGTGATACCTTACAACACCCGTTATGCCCAAACGCATTTTGGAAGATTTCGTTTTTGAAATGATGTCATAGAGCCCTATCCAAATGTTACCCTTAGCTCTATGGCCGGGGCCATTTGCCCTGTATTTACGCTCTCGGTCGTGCTGATAGATATTCAAAACCATTTCACACAAAAGTTGTGGTCCATTTTACTTGCTAAATATAATCCAAAGGTCATCCTGCCCTCATCTCTCTTCTCATGCAGAATTCCGTGTTTATTGGTTTTCAATTGTGACCTGGAGACCGACTGCAATATCAGGAAAGATTTTTTTTTTGGTACATTTGAACCACTACATGTGCAACTTCATAAACAATAGGCTTTAATTTTGTAATCCATGTCAAATTTCATGAGGATCGGACGTTAATTTCGACCTGTATATAATACCTTCAACACATAGTTTTGCGGGGTGTAGGAAAAGTTTAGAAAATGTACAATTCAAAAGTCAAAATTTAGAAAATCGCATGCGATAAAAAATATGGCAAACTTTAAAAATAGAAAATTAACTTTTTATTGTCTTATATTCCCTTTCCTGGAAAAAGACCATTCCGAATTGATGAGAATTGTAAAAATCAGTCCTGCAGTTCTTGACGTATAAGGAGAATAAATAAGGTATAGGGTAAGTGTACCAGTAGTCGGCATTTTAGGATTTTCGCGTTTTTAATCGTTCATCATTCTGAGTGGAACATTTCAATTATTACAAAGTTAATTTATTCAGATTCCAAATTTTGTATAGTTTTTGCAATAATAAATAAAGTTTTAATAACTTTTTATTAAATTTCATAAATTTGTAGTTTTATTAAAACAATGCTTTTTTGCCAGTAGTCGGCACCACTTGCTAATTGTCGATATGGCACGTTCCAACAGTCGGCATACCAATTATTTTGCAAGAATAATTGATAATAATAATAAATTGATTCATTAAAATATAATATTTTTGTTTAGTTAAACTGATTCGACGTCTTTATTGCACTTTTCTTAAGAATATGAATTTTTGAGGACCCTCACAGACAAAAATTTAATTTTTATTAGAATAATTCATCTTTTCTTAGCGAAATTGTGCACTAATATAGCTGACAATATATTTGAAGTAAAAAAATACATTTAGTTAAAATAGTTTCATTTATTTGGGCTTAAAAATGAAAAGTGCCGACTACTGGGACATGCCGAACTTACCCTATTTATTTTACATATATATTGTACCTATTTTGCTATACATCCGATATCAGCATCACTGTAATGATTAGAGGTGGCCGTTTAATGTATTTGGGATTTTACCCGCTAAATATTATCCGATGACCGTCCAAATTGGCAGGATTCTGCCCAGCCCTAAACTCTTATAATTGTGGTCGTGGAGCAACAGAAAATGTAGGAAATTTTTCTGTTTTGGTCAATTATAACCCCTAAATAATTTGCGATTATCTCCAAAAACAATTGGACCCTAACCTCCATTTTTAGTTTCGTGAGGATCGGGCCATAATTGCAACCAGACGGACATACATATCTAGATCGACTCAGCTCGGCGAGATAGGAAGTTCCATATACAGTTTCCTATGTCGGGGGCGAATATTTCGGGGTGTTACATAATTGTTGGCAAATCAATTCCCCCAACACATAGTGTTGCAGAGTATAAAAATTACATTTTATATTTAGCTTAACAACATTTCCATATTCAACAAATTTTCTCATAATTCTTTTGTCCTGGATGTAATTCTTTTCAAACATGTTAGATGGCTTAAACAGTACTCAAAAAGTAATTCCTTTACATACCATCGTTTTCCCCTTAACACAGTCATTGTATAGATATCCATATGTGGGTAATGTTTTATGCATATTTATTAAATACCTTCATTTTTTGTGAAGACAATTAAAACTCTCCGGAAAAAAATACAGTCATTCATATGAAATGTTACATGTGAATGGTGTTTGTTTAAATTTAACAAGTTTTACACACATTTACGGATATTTGATTAAATGCAAATGGACGTAAGTAATAAAAATCACTTAATTCAGTTGAAGGAGTCTCTAACCTGGAAACGGATTTTTGTTCTTGGAAAATGTGAAATGAAAAAAATTCTTTATACAACATTTTCCATTGACATTTATGTACCACTTGAAAGGTATAACAAGAAATATTCCTCAGCTGACATGTCTGTAGAATATTTGAAATTTTCTTGTTTAGCTACTAATTTATTTTGCAAATAATTCTCAACGTGCTTTACAAACATTTGTAAATCTTGTTTGTGTGTGTGTGTGTGCTTTTTTTAAATTCATGCAACGTTTTCATATTCGCCATCGCCGGTACCTTCTTCCATTGCCAAGGAAATATTTTCATTTTAATTAAAATTCCACTGCAATAATGAATGTTTAAATATTTGCCTGAGAAAATATGAACACTTTAACAATTTGTTTCGTTTCATTCTGCTCTTGTTCTTGTTCTCGTTCCATGGAAATGCCTCTGTTTTCCATTCTTCTTTTATTTTTGAATTTCCATTGTCTTGAGCTCCCACAGTACATAACTACACACACATGCATTTATGTATGTACGTGTGTTAACATTTGTATTCTTTTGTTAATCATTTGTATAATAGTTGTTGTTTTTTTTTCCCCTTCTTCTCTTTGCAGTTTAGTTTAGTCTTAGCTGGTAATGAATTGTGGCCCATGGAGAGGCCGGAAGGTATGCCAAACATAGTCTCATTAGAAGTGATGTGCGGTAAGGATCACATGGATGTTCATTTAACATTTTCACATCCATTTGAGGGTATTGTTAGTTCAAAGGGTAAGTGTTAACTTTATTTATCCATACAAAGCTGTTGATGCTGCTTGTTGGAAGAAGAAGAAGAAGAATAAGAATTGGATTGAATTGAATTGTATTGGTTGAGCAAATAATAATGGCATATTTTTTATTCTCATTCTTTTTTTTAACTTTCTTTTACTGAAAACTAAAGGTCAACACAGTGATCCACGTTGCGTTTATGTACCTCCATCGACGGGTAAAACATTCTTTTCATTTAGGATATCGTATTCGAGATGTGGTACAAAACCAGATTTAAATGGACAATTTTATGAAAATACTGTAAGTAGAACCAAAATAATTAAGATCAAATAAAAAGCAGCAGAAAGTGCAAAAGGTACGAAAACCACACTCTTCGAACTTGAAGATCACAAAGCCTTATACAAAAAAGACCAGGACTTCTTCAAAAATTGTATGATCCTCTATATACACATCACACTTTATTGTACACAATACTTCAATAGGGGAGAATAGTCTTGGCAGAACACCCAGATATCTTCTTCCTCGAAGACTTCTCCACAGGAGACCTCTAGGTCTCCGCAGATGACCTGTAGGTCTCCACAGAAGAGCTGGAGGTTTCCACAGAAGACATGGATGACTCTTCCATATAAGTCTTCTTGATAGACAACCTGGAGGTCTTCTTGATAGAAGAGCTGGAAGTCTTCTTGATAGAAGACCTGGAAGTCTTCTTGATAGAAGATGTGGAGGTCTTCTCTGTTGAATACCTGTAGGTCTTCTCCATTGAAGATGTTGAAGGTCTGTTCTACAATGGTTTCAGGAAATCAAGCAGTCTAGCGGGTTTTTGAACTGATTCCATTTTCTTTATAAAATTGGACCCCAGTGTTGTTCTATTCAACGAACATGTTGCGTTTCACTAACTGTTTCAGTGTATAAAAACAACATAACATCGATATATCCCGAAATCCCCTTAGGATAATGAAACAATATTTCTTGAATTGTTTAACTTAAAAATCATTTAACATCAGTTAAGAGCGTTACAATATTGAAACATAAAATTAAACTAAATGATGCTGATGATTGTAATCGGTCATGTTTTTTTTTTTGAAAATGTAATTGTCCAAATGACGCCCTTTAGCAATCAATAAACTGCAGAGTCTCTTTGTTGATTAAATTGAATGGTTGGTGATAAATTTTTCTTGACTCCCATTGACCATTGTCAGTATGTCTCTCTTTTTGTCCGTCTGTCCATTTATTTGCCATAAAAGCTCCACAAAGATTTTCAGGAGAAGATATCTCCATCTTTTTTCGTGTTTCATTTTCGTTTTACTCAGAGAAGCCCCTCACTGTAATACTTTTCCTTGAAATGAAATAGATGCATGAACGTTCAGTGGTTTATTTGCATTGTGGAAGTGTACAATTTTATGATGCTGTTGATGTTGGTGATGATGAGGTTGGTTGGTGGGTCGGTCGTTAAATCCTACGGTCGGTTAGTCGAAATTCGACAAGCAAACATTGATGGACAACAGCAAACAAGTGACAGTTACAGAAAATGAGACTTATTGTGAATGTGGCTTTTATGAACATTATATCCTCATAACATATATTTGACAATTGCAGGGACGGGTTGTAACATCACGGCTGATGAAAACTTTTCTTGGAATCCTTACGTTTTTGGTATATATTGCTTTCGGTATAAAACAGAATTATCAATTCTTGAGTTGCAGTAGCATCCAATCAATCAATCCATTTCTAAGCATAGAAAATTGTTTAAGTCTTAATGTGCACCCAATTCCACTGGTATTTAATGTAGTGCCATATATAATATTTCCTCTTTCAAAATTCAAACAACATCACATTCCACCCCCTTTTTCATATTTCCAGCTCTTCCACGACACTATGAATTCTACACCACCACAGTGACCTTAGAACCAAAATTCACAATTCCTGTGCTTTTCCTACACTTGATACCAAATTAAGTACCTTTCCAAAATTCATAATTCCAGCTCTGTTCTTGCACTTTACACTAAATTTAATAATTTTCATACACCAGATAGTACTTATTTTCAAACCAGAGATGGGCATAATGACTATATTTTTAGTGCACTAATAATTTCACTATCACTACTCATTTAGTTGTAGTGTAAATTTTTAATTCACTGCCAACAAAGGGTTAGTGGTAGTGTAATTTCAATGGTACTACCACTAAATTTAGTGGCATTTAAAAAAAAATGACAAATTGATTTCAGATATACTCGGGAATTCAATATATGGCTGTTCAGGTGCAATTAATGATCGTGAATTTGATTTTTACGTAGGTTGGAAATATTACCGATGCTGACTCTCATTTTGAAGTGTAGGCGATTGGGGATCTTCCACTTGACGATTTGAAGATAATAAGGAACTCTGATGAATGGATTTCGGGTGTCCGGGGACTATGATCACTATATTCGAGTTGAAGGCAATTAGAATATAATCGTGAACTCTGATGAATGTTACGATGTGATTATGATAATCGGGCTGTAATCGATTAGAAGATAATCTGGAACTCTGAAGAATAAACTTCGGATGTTGACGGTCGGTTTGTAGACGATTCCGCTGCTCGGGAACTCAGATTGGCGCTTGGACGTTAGTTTGTCGGGCTATGACGACTTATACGTTACTACTCTATATTTCGGTTAGGACTGCAAATCCGAAGTTCCAATGGCAATGTAACAAAATCCACTCAAGTTAATCAGCCCGCCAAAAAGAAAATCCCCGCAAACAGTTCCTGGCTGCCGGAGAACAGTGAATGATTGGAAAATCACCACGAAACCTTTAACTAAACGAAAACTATTTATGTCACCACCATATCAATGTCAATGCAAATTATTTCGCATGCGTTGTTATGATGATAGTATATGTATCTTTATCGCTATATGACGATGGTGGATGTGTGGATTGGTTGATTTGTTCGTCGGTTCATTAAGTTGCTTGAGTTGGACGTTGGCATGATGGGCTATGTTTTGTTATTGTTGTAAGAGTTCAGTGTGGTGTGGTCGATTATGGCTGCTATTGAGTGTTGATGGTATTGGTTCCTATTGCGGGGTGGTTGGTCATTGTTGGAGCGTACTTGTATGTAGGTACGTGATCGCTTCTGTCACCAAGTTTTTCTCATTTTCAACAGACCCTATTGTCTAAATCCTTCATACTCGCTAAAAAATTCAATCTCTATTCCTACACTCTATACCAAATTTAGTGCGTTTAGTACACTATACAGTGCGCATTTCCAAAAACACGGCATTAACTACATCATACACACCCATAATGGTCTGTATACCAACACATTAAATATTCTCTTTACCAAGTGTTATACTTTTCCAAATTAGCTACCATTTGGCAAGATTTGCATACTTTAGTACGCATTTTCCTATATATTCAAATCACATTGTTAAATAATTAAAATGTTTTGTTTAATAGAGTTTAAATTTAATTAATATAAAATTTCATAATTTACGCCAGTATAAAAGTTCAGAGCTCTAGCATCTTCCTATTGCTCAATATAAACATTGCCGTGGTAGTACTTCTCAGTATACGTATAGTTCGAATTTCCGAAAACCCAGCCGTATCTTGCCCATATGCACAAACATTGACCTACAGGCAAAATTTCAAGATTCTAGCTTCGGCCTTTTCGCCGGGGCCCAAATGAACCAGTCAGTTACTTATCGCTATACCCTTTTATATATAAAAAGGTTTAGAGGCTTAATTAATAAATTTGCAAACTAAAAATGACAAAAAAAAAAAAATGTCATAAATTCCTTACTTCCATCTCTGATGCCATAACATTGCAGAATATTGAAACTGAACAAACTGATGATGAGGTTACTGCAGTATCTACTTTTACAACTGCCAGTGGTCGAAAGTAGATCTCTGTTGTTATTCCTGTTGCTGTCTGTCTCTCTGCTTGTTTTGGTCACGGTGCTGATACTTATTCCTGGTGTTGTTGTTGTTGTTATTGTTCATTGTACTACAACTGTGTTCATTTTATTGTTTACATGTGAATTTCTGTTTATAATAATTTTGTTTGCTTTTCATTTTCTTAATATTCATTTTTTGTTGATGTTGTTTTTGTGGTCCGAATATCTTGCAGGTGGTCGTGCAATATGACAAAGATCTACTGGAAGTTTGGGATGAAGCGAAACGTTTACGCTGTGAATGGTTTAACGATTATGAGAAAACAGCATCAAAACCGCCAATGGTAATTGCTGATCTGGACGTAATACAATTGGATTTCAGAGGTGGGTTCGGAAACAGGAACACACTCGTACAAACATACTCTACATACTTTTGGTTGGCACATGCACTTGGTGTGGTTTTGTCATGTGACGTGTGGCGTTTTTGCCATAAACATGGCCAGCATCATATCTTGGCTATGGTTATTATACTGGAGCTGAGGAAAGGAAATGTTCAAGTTGCATTGTAAAATAATTAAAATGTTTTGCTTAAGAGAGATTAAATTTAATTAAAGCACAGAACAAATGATTTTATGGTGCATTTCCAATTTTATGATGCTGATCTTTCTTTTCCCCGTCATAGCTATTAAAAAACTGTTTTTTTTTTTATAGGTGACAATGTCGATTGTTGGATGGAAATACAGCATGGACGTGGCCCTTGGGCACCACCTGTTAGTGGAATTGTACCATTGGGATCTACTCTCACCTTGGTGGTGGCCATCAATGACTATCGTGGTAAGTAATTTTCAGTGTGTGGTATTGAGATCTAGCATCCCAAAGTTTTCTTTGATCCTGACGAGTTAAATATTCAGGGAAAAATTCTTGGGCGGCCATAAGTAGTTTAACTAAAACTCAATATTCAGAGACAATAACTAAAGATTTTTACGGCATTTTTATACCCTACAACACTATGTGTTGGGGGTATTATAAGTTTGATTGGACCAAAAATTATGTAACACCTCGAAATATTGGTTTCCCACATAGGAAAGTATATATGGATCTTCCTATCTCGCCGAGCTGAGTCGATCTAGCTATGTATGTCCGTCCGTCCGTCTGTCCATGTTAATTTGTAATCACTCTACAGGTCGCAATCCGATCTTCACGAAATTTAGAATGGAGGTGGGGTTTGGCCAGAATAGAACCCTATTTCTATTGGAGATGATCTCATCATATTTAGGGGGTGAAATGGACCAAATACTAAAAAAATTCCTGATTTTGCAGTTGCTCTACAGGTCGCAGTTATAGACCAATCGAAGCGGAAGTTAGCATGTGGCTAGAACTTAAGGCTGGGCAGAAGTCTTCCAATTTTGATAGTAATCTGGTAATATTTAGTGGGTGAAAAGGCCATAACACTTTTGGTTAATAAAATCAAATTTTCCATTAAATCGCAAATATTTTTAATCCCGGCGAAATCACAAATGGACGAACAGGTCAATCCTGACCGTTAAGTAGATGCCGATAGTAAATATATCGGATATATATAGCGAGATATGTACAACACATATATACAAAGGAAGGGGATGCTAGCTAAAATGCTTATATCTCAAGAATGGCTGGACCGATTTTGACAAATTTTGTCAATTCAGAATGCCCTCTTGGCATAAGAGAATAAAATCTAAAAAAATCGCATAAAAATGTGCCAATAATGGTGTTATTATAGATTTTGTAGCATTTTGTGATATTTTTTTTTATTTTTTCATATTTTTCATCGCATGCGATTTTTTCAATTTGACTTATAATATTGAAATGTGTATTTTGTAAAATTTTTTCACCTTACAACACAGATTTGAATTATCGTCCGATCTTCACGAAAATTTTCACAAGGGTAGGGTTAGGCTCAGAAGAATTATTGTTTTCAAAGATGACCGCAATATATTTAGGGGTTGAAATGGACCAACCACTAAATATGTTCTTGAATTTGCAGCCGTTATAAGGTCGCAAATAAAAACCATAAGACAGCGGGTAGAATGGACCACTACTTTTCTGTGAAAAAAATACCAACATTACTTTCAGGCGATATCCGAAATACACAAAAGGTGAACTTCTAGCTTTTTTATGCTGATTTCGTTCATGAATATAGCCAAATATCGTAGACAAGCAAATCGTATAGATGGGTCTAAATTTGTAGATGCAGAACGGCTTCTTGCTTTTGGAGATGATCGCAAAATATTAAGTTGCTTAAAAGAACCAAAACAGAAAAAAAATCCTGATCACACAATTGAAGCCAATCGTCATGCCTGAGAAGAGAGTTAAGGATAGGGAAGAATTCTAGCTTTTTGGATGACCATTGGATTATATTTAGCTGTAAAATGGACCACAACAACTAACAGCACGACGGAGTGCGCAAATGTCCCTGGTCAAAATGGTAAGGGCAACATCTGGGCAGTGCTCCATGACAAAATTTCAAAAGCGAAATCTTCCAAAATGGACTTGGACATAAGGGTGCTTCTAACATATTGTAGTGTTGTATGGTATCACATAGTCGGCCCCGCACGACTATAGCCTTTGCTTACTTGTTTAATAATTATATTCAGATCATGTTAGATACCTCACTTCTATTTATGCTCTTATAATCTGACTTAGTGGTGATCGTTTTATTTCCAAAGCGTTTACGAACTTTGTAAGCTATTAAAATGCTACATTGTAACTGTCTTCGTAGTCTTAGTCTGGTCCATTTGTTATAGCTTTATGTTCCACTTGTTGTGCATCTTAATTGATGTTGTAGTAGTTGTTTCGCGAGCTTGATGTTGTTGTTTAAAAAAAGTACATTATTGCCTTTCACGCTTTCCTTTGAGGCATTGCAATTATTATGCATCGTTAATGTAGCAAATGCCGCCAAAGACAAAGTGATTCGAACACTTCGGGCCATCTCTTCTCACACCCGTGTTGTATCACACCTAAGGCTGTAGATCGTTTATTGAACAGACAGTCTGTCTAGCGGCTAAAATGTATTTAAATGGTAATCAAAATTAAAGCCATTAAACATGAAAAACGTGCATCATACAAGAGGGTTAAACGTCTATACACACGGATAATAGTGTGATAAAATCTTGTTGGAGTAGTAATTTCCACTAGAAAATTTTGTTGATCACGATGGCCATTACATGTTATATAGATATGTGAAGGATGGGACAGCCATAATAATTCTATAAAAATATGTGGACCTTGATTTCAAGCAACGTTCTCTAAAAACGTTTGTAGTCCATCTTACAAGCCTTGAAGTTCAAAAAAAATTATTTTTCATCACTTGTTAGACCTTCTACCTTGAAAAGGAGGGTATATTTACTTTGTCATTCCGTTTGTAACATTCTTTAATATTCGTCGTAGTATATAAATTCATAATCAGCATAAAATTCTAAGTCGATCTAACGATGTCCGCCTGTTGAAATCACGATACAGCTCACATTATTTGACGTAGAGCTACAAAATTTGGCAGGAAAAATTTGTATTGCGTCTAGGATGGTTGGTATATCGGTCCACGTTTTGGTATAGCCGCCATATAACGATACCCACGATACTCGGTATTTTGATAATTTTTGTCACACTTTTCCACGATTTGACCAAAAATTGGTATTTGTAAGTCATAAGTGGTTATAGCTCCGGTGGCGAAACAATGTATGTATAGGTTCACATTTTTGAATAGCCCTCATATAACAGTACCGATATTTCGGTATAATTATGATTTTTGCCACATTTTGCACGGATTTGTTTAAATGTTGGTATTTGTAATTTGTAATGGGTTCTGGCTCCTGTGGCAGAACATAGTACATATGGGTTTACGTTTTGGTATAGCCACCATATAACAGAACCTCCCGATATTCGGTGTTTTGATGATTTTTGCCACATTTTTTCACGAATTTTTCCAAACATTGGTATTTGTAGTTCGTAATGAGTTCTAGCTCCGGTGGCGGAACATAGTATATATAGCTCCTCGTTTTGGTATAGCCCGGTATTTTGATAACCCTAGTCACATTTACCCATGAAATTTTTTTGAAGTTTGGTATTCAAGAAGATTTGGTAGATGACAATCCTTGAAGTATGGTTTTTGAAACGTTTAACAGCATTATCCACAAGCTCTTACTGATATTTGTAGTTTAAAGTGGAACACGTTTGAATTTAGATACTTTTACATGAAAATGTTTTCTTTACCCAATGGTGAAGGGTATTAAAAGTTCGGCAGGACCGAACTTATTGTTTGTTTACTTGGTTTTAACATAAAATTAACTTTTACAATTTGGATTTACAATTTGCAGACAATTCCGTTGAAAAATGAGACGAAAGAAGTTGAATTCTTAAAATGAGCGAGTACCGTTATATGGGGGCTGTGCGAAAAAGTTGTATTGATACAATTTCGGAGGTCTTAGAAGTTCCCTCAAAAAAAAAAAAAAAAAATGTTACAGGCCTCAAACTTTATTCGATAAAATTATGTAACTTTTGGAGCTCACAAAAACTTGTTATAACTATTTGAAAACCCCAGAGAATTTTGAATCTTGGCATTCAATCTTATTTATTTGCCTTGTGATAAAACTTACATTATATTCTAATTTTTTTCTTTTTTTTTTCAGGTGAATTCGACATGCGTGTCAAATCATGTGTAGCTTCTGACGGTTCCGGACATGTCATAAATCTATCCGATGAATTTGGTTGCGTACTACGACCGAAAATGATATCCCGTTTCCTCAAGTCGCGAGCACCCGATGAGCGTGCCACTGTCATAACGTATGCCTTCTTCCATGCCTTCAAATTTCCCGATGCCTTGAGTGTTCACATTAAATGTAAAGTGGAGATATGTCGTCATGGGTGTCTGGATCATTGTCAGTTGGCGGATAACTCGAATGAACGCAAAGACATAATACGCGATGAAAATATGATGAACAAAAATGATTTGTTGCATGAAATGGCAGCAGCACAGCATCACGGAGGTGGTGGTGGCGGTGGAATGATGGGGCCGAATACACATCACAATATGGGTGGAGGTGGTATGGGTGGTCATACTAATGAAGTGGGAATGGGTTCGGTCAGTGGAGGAGGAGTTGGTGGTGGTGGTTCGAATATGCCACCCCATCCTGGCCATGGTCATGGTGATGGCAGCGATCATGATGTCTTCTATGATGATATTATTCACAATCGCAAACAGTTGTCCCAAATCAACAGCGGCATTGCCAATATTTTGGATCATTTCAATAATGTCCATGAAAAGAATGCAAATTTGGCACCCAGACCGGTTCACGAGGATCCTGAGGAACAGGAGTTAGATGACATATTCGGTGAGGAGGAATTAGCCAATTTGGACGATGCTCAATATATGGAACTGAGAAATAGTGGCAAATTCCCACATGGACCCAGACAACTGGCTCAAAAACGTATGGGTGTACCAATGGCTGGACCACGTTCTCTTGAACCCAAAGATGATCGGCCACATCCTGTTTATCGCCCTCAAGCAGAATCTTTAACCCAGACTCGTGACGATCACATAGACTTGGATAAACTGACCAAAGAAGAAGGGGAGGCAAAGGATGGAAATAACTCCAAGGCAGACAATAAGACATCAACGGAAGGAATACCAAGACGTCGACGCCGTTCAATTGTTATCTCGGATCGCAAAGTACGCAGTGCCGATGTGGGTGTAAGTGGGCTGTATGATGTCATTTCCGAGGCTGATTTGGCCTTCTCACCGGATACCAAACAGGAAGCTGTCACCGTTTTCCAAGGAAAAATCACCGAAGAGGTCGTCTATGGTATATGCATGCCTGTGCCAGGTTTTAGTATTCTCTTCATTGTTGTCATCTCAGCCACAATTGTATCAGCTTTGATTGCCGGCTCACTACTCTATCGCTATCAGTTGCAGAAGGAGGCCATGGAGAAGGAAAATCCCATGCCTGTTTACGGCACTTTGGCATCTTGGATGACTCTGCGTATGTTCCGTATGCGACAACAAGCCCAGCAGCAGCATGAACAGAATGCAGCACAAAATGCTGCCGCCGTTGCGGCAGTTCACAATTCTTTGTCGGCGGCTGCAGCAGCCGCCACACTAACACACGAAACCCTGCAATAATTTAAGTTTATAAAAATGTCTAAACGAAACAAACACATATTTAAATACCAGAAAAAGAGAAACAACGACAAATATTGACTGAATACTAAAAAGACAAAAAGAAAGGAACTAACAGAAAACAATCCTTATTTATTTTTTAATTTAATTATACAGCCAAGATCGAACGAAAAGAAAACACATATTTAAAAGAAAGTAAATAAAGTTAAACATAAACGATTTTCGGGCATAATTGCAATAGTTAATTAATTTAATTTTTTATTTATTTATTTTTTTTTTTTTGTTTTAATTTACACCAGCTGCAACTACCACAAAGTAACTTTACGTAAATTGTCCAAATTGATTATATGTATTTTGTTTTAATTTACAAAAGAACATACTATTTATATTTATTGTATTTATTTTATTTTTTGTTTCTAGTTTATAAGCCAACGAACGATTGATCATTCACATCTACATCATCATCAACATCAATCATCATTGACGACATTGAAATATTTTGCGGAATATTTCGTTGTAAAACTTATTTTTGGTGCTTTCCCATGGTGCATTTAGTTAAATCTACACTACAATTTTATCATCATCTCCCCCTCCCTCTCTCTCTTTCTCTCTCTCCACTTCTATACATTGAGCTCCTAAGTTATTCTACTATCATTATAACTATCATCTTATTGTCTTATATTAAGTTTAATTTCAAAATATAATTTATGTTTACAAAATAAATAAAATTACGATGATATTTTGTTTTCATTTTGAAAGGGAAATTTGGAATTTATTAAGGTTTTATTGGGCCAGTTGAAATATTGGTCTTAGACCCACAATATCTTCCTATCTCGCCGAGCTGTGCCTATAGGTCGCATTTATGGTTCGATCTTCATGAAATATTGCATGGATTCAGAATTTGGATTAGAAGCACAATTTTTTGATTTGAAATAAATTTTCATCCAACAGATTTTTTTTCCACCACTTCCATAGTTTTTTGTTGTAGTTTTAGAAGTTCCCTTGGAATTCGTTTTAGGTATGTGGTGTATTCAGGAATATTACTGAGTGCTTCTATTAAAAAACAACTAAGTTCGGCTGGACCGAACTTTTAATCAATACCGCCCAAAGAAAAACCGTTATATGGGGGCTATACGATGACGAGATCCTGCATATACAATTTTTTATCATAGGCAGTACTCGTAGTACTCATTACAAACTTCAAATACGAAAATTAATTCCTGTAAAAAATGTCGCTATCTATTATCCAAATACGGAATATCGAAATATTAGATGGCACAAAGTATATATATTCTTGATCAGCATAACATTCTTTGTCGATTTAACATTGACCGTCCGTCGGTCTGTCCATCTGTGGTTATCACTGTAGCTTCTGAACGAACAGAAGTAGGTTGATAAAATTTTACAAAAATGTGTGTCTCGTCTGCGGGACTTTTGGTATTGGAAATGGGTCAACTTTAGTTATCTCCCCCGTATAATTGTACCTCCCTATATACGGTAATTTTAGCGACATTGATCACCGAAATCGTTTGAAATTTCGTTGTGATAGTTCGTAATGGATACTACAGCCTATGACAGAACATTGCCTACTCAGGTTCAGGTATATAGCCCCATATAACAGTCCCCCCCAAAATTGGGTATGTTGATATCTTTGCGACATTGTTCAGGTGAACATCGGTTCAAAATTAAATATAGCTCCCATATATATCTCTTCATCCGATTTTAGGTTTCTTGTGCACCAAATGACTAATATTAGTCCAAATGGTGTGAATTTCGCTACATCCGACCGAATTTTGCCTACAAGCATGTGCTTCAAATTTGGTGAAAATCGGTTCAGATATAGCTATAGCTCCCATATATATGTTTAATCTGATTTTGGCGTTTAAGTCCCTCACATTCGTTATATGCACTGCACAAGACTGATATTAAGCACCAGATATCAGATACAGCCTAGCAATTCATAGATCAAATTTTATCAAGTTAGGTTCAGATTTGAATGTATATATATATATATATATATATATATATATATATATATATATATATATATATATATACTCATCCGATTTTAGGTCTCTTGTGTGCCAAATGGCTAATATCAATCCAAATGGGGTGAATTTTGGCACTTCCAATCGAATTTAGCATAGAAATAAGTACTTTAAATTTGGTGGAAATCGGTTCAGATATAACAATAGCTCAGATATATATGTTTCATCCGATTTGGTGTTTAAGTCCCACACATTCGTAATATACACCCTGCAAAAATGATATTTAGTACCAGATATTAGATTCAGCCTAGCAATACATGATTCAAATTTTATAAAGATCGGCTCAGATTTGGATATAGCTCCCATATTAATTTCCGATTTCTGGTTTATTGTGCACCAAATTACAAATATTAGTCCAAATGTATTTTCGCACTTCATCCTAATTTAGCATAGGAACAAGAATCTCAAATATGCTCCCACTTCCTCACTTCATCCTAATTTAGCATAGAAACAAGAATCTCAAATATGCTCCCATATAAATGTTTCATTCGATTTGGTGTTTAAATCTCCAACTTTCGGAATATGCACTCTACCATAATCATATTTTGTATCAGACATCTCATAGAGCTCAGTAATGCCCAATATAACCCTTACTTTTACGAGAGCTCTACTAAATATGTGTAGGGTATCATATAGTCGGCACAGACCGACTTTTGAGCTTTCCTTACTGGTTTCTTATTCAGAATGAATAATAGAAAAATTTTAGAGTTCACCAAGGGGGCATCAGTTGAACCATTGCATAATGGACCCACATCTAATTGTTCTTTTTCAACGTCTCAATACCAAAATTAGTACGCATTACCAAATCCATCTCTTTATCTCAAAACTACTAAATTTCAGAATTCCAGTTATATCCCATGACCAATCCCAAGTTTATTACCATACGTTTCGTACCACCATACCACACACCACCTCCTCCTCTCCACCCAGAAATCCATCTCTATCCCATCACCCAATTGCACATTCTGTGTCATTTTGATCTTTTCGTCGTTCGTACACATTTCCAAAAACACCTCATTCTCTCAATCACAGGCACCAACAGTGACATCCATATCAAATTTCAAGATCCCAGGTCTAACCTCAGTTACCTTTATATCAAATTTCCGGATTAAAGCACTTTTATTTCACCCATTACAAAATTTAATACTTTTCAAATACCATCAGAGAACTCAATATCAAGTTTGAGGATTCCAGCCCTATCCCTTCAAAAACTTGTGCAAAACTTCGAGATTCTAACCTTAGCCTATTCGTCTGGGCGTTAATTCTCAGTCGGTCAGTCATGCAGTTATTTTACTACTCTTGTGTATATATTAGCTGAACCCACTTCGCTACCCCTTTTGATTTTATATGCATTCAAAACGCCAAGCGTGCAGGAAACTGCAATCTTTTGAAGTTGAGTGGCATTGCTGTAGCTATTGGAGGGATTCTAGGTAGCAACATAATTCCCCGTAATAGTCGTATCCTCAATTAAATAATTATGTTGTGTTAACTGTTAGCCTAATACCATTGCAAAGGCGTTGTGAATCAATGCTTCTTAATAAATTCATATCCAATCTGAACCAATTTCAATATAATTTGACAAAATTTACGTGTACACCAAATTCCGTCACACCTTCCATATGGATGTACATACCGTCATTGGTGCATCAAATATGTCAAATCGGCCGAAAATATATATATGGGAGCTATACCCAAACCTTAAACGATTTCAACATAATTTGGCAAATTTTTGTTTTGGTACCAAATTTTGTCTCTTAATCGAATTTCATTGGAATCAGACATACATATCGCGTTGGTTGCATCACATATATAAAATCGGCAGAAAATATGCCTGGGAGCTATTTCCAAATCTGGACCGATTTAAGTGTGTATAATTTGACAAATTTATTTTTGTACCAAATTTTTTCACTTACATACATATCGCGTTGGGTGCATCAAATATATAAAATCGGTCGAAAATATATATCCAAATCTGGACCGACTTCAATATAATTTGGCAAAATTATTTTCTGATGAAATCCCGCCACTCATTCTAAATTTCATTAATTTAGATATGGAAATATAGATTTTTTCATTTGGTAATCTGTAGCGAAAATATTGAATACCTGTATGTCACGTTATATATATGGCGGTATATGGAAAAACTTATACCTACATAGGCCATGTTTTGCCACAGTAGGTATAACCCATTACAATCTCTAAATATCGAATTTTAAACAATTCCCTTAGAAATGTGGTTTAAAGCATTAAACTACCGAATATGAGGAGTTAACGTTATAGAAAAACGGGGCCCGATACCTCATTATACCCTACACCACATGGTGGTAAGGGTATTAAGTCTTTGTGTATTTGTTTGAAACATGTAGAAGGAAGCGAGATAGAACCATAGTTACTTTTGAGGGGACGTACGTTTCCATTTTGTGTCTGATCTAAATCCAAATGTGGATAGGTGGTATGTTCTACTTGAAATAAATTTTTTTGTGGTATCATATAGTCGGCCGCGCCCGACTTTTGACTTTTCCTTACTGGTTTTTGATAGCAATCATCCCAGACACAATGGAATCTAATGTATCCAATTCCAAAACTTTACGTTAAATAATATTGGCTGTATATTGATTTGAACAGACAGACGGAAATTAATCGAATTAGAACTTTATGCTGGCTTATCCTTGCAATATCCGATAGATAATTGAATGTGTTAACAAGTAAAAAAGCAGTAAGTTCGGCCGGGCCGAACTTTGAATACCATTTGGAACGAATTAGAAAATTTTCAAAAAAATAAAATCCATTAAAAATTATTTTAAAATCTTTAAAATATCTAATATAGGAAGGTGCCGATATATGGGGGGATATACGATATTGTGAACCTATATAGACAATTCCGTTTCAGGGGTAAAGTGCTCACAAAGAACTCCCTGTGTGGATTTTCTGACAATACGATTGGAAAATGTGGCTAAAATCATCAAAATACCGAATATCGCGGGGTACCGTTATATGGGTGCTATACGTTATCGTTAACCTATATAGAAAATTCTCTGTCGGGGGGTAAAGTGCTCACAAAGAACCCCATGTGTACAAAGAACCCCTTGTGACCATTCCGTTGAAAATATGGCTAAAAACATCAAAATGCCTAATATCGGGGGTACCGTTATATGAGGGCTATACGATATCTCTGCCGAGGTATAAAGTACTCACAAGGAACTACTTGTGTGGATTTTAAGACAATTCCATTGAAAAGCGTGGCTAACATCATCAAAATATCGAATATCGGGGGTACAGTTATATGGGGGAAATACGATATTGTAGACCTATATAGATAATTCTCTGCCGAGGTATAAAGTACCCACAAGGAACTACTTGTGTGGGTTTTCAGACAATTGCATTGAAAAATGTGGCTAAAATCATCAAAATACCGAATACCGTGGGGGTACCGTTATATGGGGGCTATACGATATTGTAGACCTATATAGATAATTCTCTGCCGAGGTATAAAGTACCCACAAGGAACTACTTGTTTGGGTTTTCAGACAATTGCATTGAAAAATGTGGCTAACATCATCAAAATACCGAATATCGGGGGGTACAGTTATATGGGGGATATACGATATCGTGGACCGATATAGCCCATCTTCGAACTTGACCTGCCTGCAGACAAAAGAGAGATCTGTGCAAAATTTTAGCTTCCTATCTTAATTCGTTTAGACTGTATCGTGATTACAACAGACGGACAGACAGACAGACGGACGGACAGGGCTAAATCGTCTTAGAATTTTACGCTGATCAAGAATATATATACTTTGTTGGGTTTAAAATGATTATTTCGATGAGTTACAAACGGAATGGCGAACTTAATGTACCCTCCATACTTTTTTTTGGTGGAGGGTATAAAAACGAAGTAATACATTTAATATACCCTCCTTTTATACGGTGGATGGCAAAATAGCTTAAATCATCTGAATATGGGGGCTATTTAAAATTTGGGCGGATATTTATTGTTTTTAGTGTAAATGGTTTGTGCTACAATATTTATATAATACCCGCAATTTTAAACCGGCTTTTATGCAGTATTTAGTACCTTTCAGAATAAATTTCTAACAACTCCACCTTAGATCATGCCTCGCATAAACGATGATCTCATTTCGTAACTACTGTAATTCATATGCAAAATCTCAACATTTTGACGATGATAAGGTCATCGATTTACCGACAAATATAAACGATCAGCATTCGGTCATATCCCAAATGGTCAAAAAATTCGCAACTTGCATATGGCAAAAAGGAGCATATAAATTCAGTCATCCTCTATACATATTTTACATATTTTAAAAATATAAGTCCAAATCTGCGAATGTGCATTCAACAAAAATCACGAATAACTACCGAATCGCTATTTTTGATGTCTCAATTTTTTCGTTCACTAACATCTGCTCCAATTGCTGTTGCTTAATTTTTGGACAAACAAATAGCTTGTTTTTATTTAAGGGTTATTTGTTATTATTGCAAATTGACAATTTAAATCCACTGAATATTTTAAATAATCAATAATTGCTTTGCTCCATAAAACACAACTCTTTATGTTGTTTACTTTATAGAAGGTTAACAAAATTTCCATCAACGCCTTAAAGTATGCAATAACAAAATTTATTTTCATTACAAGAATATATGCGCAACCAAATAGAACGACAATTGTTATCATAGTTTCTAAACCTTGCAACAGATGGCACATGTGTACAATAACGATAACTTCCAGTTTAGTTTAATTTAATACAGTACACCGTTTCCACAAAAGATAATCATGGGAGGTTTGCTCACATTTTTCCCCATTATTTCACTATGGCCGTCGTACAACTGAACAAAGAAAATAATGTGTCGAGAATATGAAATTTGCAATTACAACTTTTTACTTTTAAATTATGAAATTCCAAAATTGTTTCGAAAACTCAAAATTTAGCTTGCTGAATTGCAATAGAATGTGTCGAGAATATGGAATTTGCAGTTATAATTTTTTAATTTTCAAATTTTGTTGTATTCAGCTAGCTGAATTCCCCATTTTTATTGAAAACTCAAAATTTGGCTTGCTGAATTGCAATAGAATGTGTCGAGCATGTTGAATTTGCAATTATATTTTTTAATTTTCAAATTTTGTTGTATTCTGCTAGCTGAATTCCCCATTTTTATCGAAAACTCAAAATTTAGCTTGCTGAATTGCAATAGAATGTGTCGAGAATATGGAATTTGAAGTTATATTTTTTTTAATTTTCAAATTTTGTTGTATTCAGCTAGCTGAATTCCAAAATTTTTTCGAATCTCAAAATTTAGCCTGCTGAATTGCTATAGAATGTGTCGAGCATGTTGAATTTGCAATTATATTTTTTAATTTACAAATTTTGTTGTATTCTGCTAGCTGAATTCCAATTTTTTTTTCAAAAACTCAAAATTTAGCTTGCCGAATTGCAATAGAATGTGTCGAGCATGTCGAATTTGCAATTATAATTTTTTAGTTTACAAATTTTGTTGTATTCAGCTAGCTGAATTCCAAAATTGTTTCGAAAACTCAAAATTTAGCTTGCTGAATTGCAATAGAATGTGTCGAGAATATGGAATTTGCAGTTATAATTTTTTAATTTTCAAATTTTGTTGTATTCAGCTAGCTGAATTCCCCATTTTTATTGAAAACTCAAAATTTAGCTTGCTGAATTGCAATAGAATGTGTTGAGCATGTTGAATTTGCAATTATATTTTTTAATTTTCAAATTTTGTTGTATTCTGCTAGCTGAATTCCCCATTTTTATCGAAAACTCAAAATTTAGCTTGCTGAATTGCAATAGAATGTGTCGAGAATATGGAATTTGAAGTTATATTTTTTTTAATTTTCAAATTTTGTGGTATTCAGCCAGCTGAATTCCAAAATTTTATCGAATACTCAAGATTTAGCTTGCTGAATTGCAATAGAATGTGTCGAGAATATGGAATTTGCAATTATAACTTTTTAATTTTAAAATTTTGTTGTATTCAGCTAGCTGAATTCCAAAATTTTTTCGAAAACTCAAAATTTAGCTTGCTGAATTGCAATAGAATGTGTCGAGAATATGGAATTTGCAGTTATAATTTTTTAATTTTCAAATTTTGTTGTATTCAGCTAGCTGAATTCCAAAATTTTTTCGAAAACTGAAAATTTAGCTTGCTGAATTGCAATAGAGTGTGTCGAGAATATGGAATTTGCAGTTATAATTTTTTAATTTTCAAATTTTGTTGTATTCGGCTAGCTGAATTCCAAAATTTTTTCGAAATCTCAAAATTTAGCTTGCTGAATTGCAATAGAATGTGTCGAGAATATGGAATTTGCAGTTATATTTTTTTAATTTTCAAATTTTGTTGTATTCAGCTAGCTGAATTAAAAAATTTTTTCGAAAACTTAAAATTTAGCTTGCTGAATTGCAATAGAATGTGTCGCGAATATGGAAGTTGCAGTTATGATTCATTCGTTTTCAAATTTTGTAGTATTCAGCTAGCTGAATTCCAAAAATTTTTCGTAAACTCAAAATTTAGCTTGCTGAATTGCAATAGAATGTGTCGAGAAAATGGAATTTGCAGTTATATTTTTTTAATTTTCAAATTTTGTTGTATTCGGCTAGCTGAATTCCAAAATTTTTTCGAAATCTCAAAATTTAGCTTGCTGAATTGCAATAGAATGTGTCGAGAATATGGAATTTGCATTTATAATTTTTTAATTTTCAAATTTTGTTGTATTCAGCTAGCTAAATTCAAAAATTTTTTCGAAAACTCAAAATGTAGCTTGCTGAATTGCAATAGAATGTGTCGAGAAAATGGAATTTGCAGTTATATTTTTTTAATTTTCAAATTTTGTTTTATTCAGCTAGCTGAATTCTAAAATTTTTTCGAAAACTCAAATTTAGCTTGCTGCATTGCAATAGAGTGTGTCGAGAATATGGAATTTGCAGTTATAATTTTTTAATTTTCAAATTTTGTTGTATTCGGCTAGCTGAATTCCAAAATTTTTTCGAAATCTCAAAATTTAGCTTGCTGAATTGCAATAGAATGTGTCGAGAATATGGAATTTGCAGTTATAATTTTTTAATTTTCAAATTTTGTTGTATTCAGCTAGCTGAATTCCAAAATTTTTTCGAAAACTCAAAATGTAGCTTGCTGAATTGCAATAGAATGTGTCGAGAAAATGGAATTTGCAGTTATATTTTTTTAAATTTCAAATTTTGTTGTATTCAGCTAGCTGAATTCCAAAATTTTTTCGAAAACTTAAAATTTAGCTTGCTGAATTGCAATAGAATGTGTCGAGAATATGGAAGTTGCAGTTATGATTTATTCGTTTTCAAATTTTGTTGTATTCAGCTAGCTGAATTCCAAAATTTTTTCGTAAACTCAAAATTTAGCTTGCTGAATTGCAATAGAATGTGTCGAGAAAATGGAATTTGCAGTTATATTTTTTTAATTTTCAAATTTTGTTGTATTCAGCTAGCTGAATTCCAAAATTTTTTCGAAAACTCAAAATTTAGCTTGCTGAATTGCAATAGAATGTGTCGAGCATGTCGAATTTGCAATTATAATTTTTTATTTTTCAAATTTTGTTGTATTCAGCTAGCTGAATTACAAAATTTTTTCGAAAACTCAAAATTTAGCTTGCTTAATTGCAATAAAACGTGTCGAGAATATGGAATTTGCAGTTATAATTTTTTAATTTTCAAATTTTGTTGTATTCAGCTAGCTGAATTCCAAAATTTTTTCGAAAACTCAAAATTTAGCTTGCTGAATTGCAATAGAATGTGTCGAGAATATGGAATTTGCAGTTATATTTTTTTAATTTTCAAATTTTGTTGTATTCAGCTAACTGAATTCCAAAATTTTTTCGAAAACTCAAAATTTAGCTTGCTGAATTGCAATAGAATGTGTCGAGAATATGGAATTTGCAGTTATATTTTTTTAATTTTCAAATTTTGTTGTATTCAGCTAGCTGAATTCCAAAATTTTTTCGAAAACTCAAAATTTAGCTTGCTGAATTGCAATAGAATGTGTCGAGAATATGGAATTTGCATTTATAATTTTTTAATTTTCAAATTTTGTTTTATTCAGCTAGCTGAATTCTAAAATTTTTTCGAAAACTCAAATTTAGCTTGCTGCATTGCAATAGAGTGTGTCGAGAATATGGAATTTGCAGTTATAATTTTTTAATTTTCAAATTTTGTTGTATTCGGCTAGCTGAATTCCAAAATTTTTTCGAAATCTCAAAATTTAGCTTGCTGAATTGCAATAGAATGTGTCGAGAATATGGAATTTGCATTTATAATTTTTTAATTTTCAAATTTTGTTGTATTCAGCTAGCTGAATTCCAAAATTTTTTCGAAAACTCAAAATGTAGCTTGCTGAATTGCAATAGAATGTGTCGAGAAAATGGAATTTGCAGTTATATTTTTTTAAATTTCAAATTTTGTTGTATTCAGCTAGCTAAATTCCAAAATTTTTTCGAAAACTTAAAATTTGGCTTGCTGAATTGCAATAGAATGTGTCGAGAATATGGAAGTTGCAGTTATGATTTATTCGTTTTCAAATTTTGTTGTATTCAGCTAGCTGAATTCCAAAATTTTTTCGTAAACTCAAAATTTAGTTTGCTGAATTGCAATAGAATGTGTCGAGAAAATGGAATTTGCAGTTATATTTTTTTAATTTTCAAATTTTGTTGTATTCAGCTAGCTGAATTCCAAAATTTTTTCGAAAACTCAAAATTTAGCTTGCTGAATTGCAATAGAATGTGTCGAGCATGTCGAATTTGCAATTATAATTTTTTATTTTTCAAATTTTGTTGTATTCAGCTAGCTGAATTACAAAATTTTTTCGAAAACTCAAAATTTAGCTTGCTTAATTGCAGTAAAACGTGTCGAGAATATGGAATTTGCAGTTATAATTTTTTAATTTTCAAATTTTTTTGTATTCAGCTAGCTGAATTCCAAAATTTTTTCGAAAACTCAAAATGTAGCTTGCTGAATTGCAATAGAATGTGTCGAGAATATGGAATTTGCAGTTATAATTTTTTAATTTTCAAATTTTGTTGTATTCAGCTAGCTGAATTCCAAAAATTTTTCGTAAACTCAAAATTTAGCTTGCTGAATTGCAATAGAATGTGTCGAGAAAATGGAATTTGCAGTTATATTTTTTTAATTTTCAAATTTTGTTTTATTCAGCTAGCTGAATTCCAAAATTTTTTCGAAAACTCAAAATTTAGCTTGCTGAATTGCAATAGAATGTGTCGAGCATGTCGAATATGCAGTTATAATTTTTTAATTTTCAAATTTTGTTGTATTCGGCTAGCTGAATTCCAAAATTTTTTCGAAAACTCAAAATTTAGCTTGCTGAATTGCAATAGAATGTGTCGAGAATATGGAATTTGCATTTATAATTTTTTAATTTTCAAATTTTGTTGTATTCAGCTAGCTGAATTCCAAAATTTTTTCAAAAACTCAAAATGTAGCTTGCTGAATTGCAATAGAATGTGTCGAGAAAATGGAATTTGCAGTTATATTTTTTTAATTTTCAAATTTTGTTTTATTCAGCTGGCTGAATTCTAAAATTTTTTCGAAAACTCAAATTTAGCTTGCTGCATTGCAATAGAGTGTGTCGAGAATGTGGAATTTGCAGTTATAATTTTTTAATTTTCAAATTTTGTTGTATTCGGCTAGCTGAATTCCAAAATTTTTTCGAAATCTCAAAATTTAGCTTGCTGAATTGCAATAGAATGTGTCGAGAATATGGAATTTGCATTTATAATTTTTTAATTTTCAAATTTTGTTGTATTCAGCTAGCTGAATTCCAAAATTTTTTCGAAAACTCAAAATGTAGCTTGCTGAATTGCAATAGAATGTGTCGAGAAAATGGAATTTGCAGTTATATTTTTTTAATTTTCAAATTTTGTTGTATGCAGCTAACTGAATTCCAAAATTTTTTCGAAAACTCAAAATTTAGCTTGCTGAATTGCAATAGAATGTGTCGAGAAAATGGAATTTGCAGTTATATTTTTTTAAATTTCAAATTTTGTTGTATTCAGCTAGCTGAATTCCAAAATTTTTTCGAAAACTTAAAATTTGGCTTGCTGAATTGCAATAGAATGTGTCGAGAATATGGAAGTTGCAGTTATGATTTATTCGTTTTCAAATTTTGTTGTATTCGGCTAGCTGAATTCCAAAATTTTTTCGAAATCTCAAAATTTAGCTTGCTGAATTGCAATAGAATGTGTCGAGAATATGGAATTTGCATTTATAATTTTTTAATTTTCAAATTTTGTTGTATTCAGCTAGCTGAATTCTAAAATTTTTTCGAAAACTCAAATTTAGCTTGCTGCATTGCAATAGAGTGTGTCGAGAATATGGAATTTGCAGTTATAATTTTTTAATTTTCAAATTTTGTTGTATTCGGCTAGCTGAATTCCAAAATTTTTTCGAAATCTCAAAATTTAGCTTGCTGAATTGCAATAGAATGTGTCGAGAATATGGAATTTGCATTTATAATTTTTTAATTTTCAAATTTTGTTGTATTCAGCTAGCTGAATTCCAAAATTTTTTTTGAAAACTCAAAATGTAGCTTGCTGAATTGCAATAGAATGTGTCGAGAAAATGGAATTTGCAGTTATATTTTTTTAAATTTCAAATTTTGTTGTATTCAGCTAGCTGAATTCCAAAATTTTTTCGAAAACTTAAAATTTAGCTTGCTGAATTGCAATAGAATGTGTCGAGAATATGGAAGTTGCAGTTATGATTTATTCGTTTTCAAATTTTGTTGTATTCAGCTAGCTGAATTCCAAAATTTTTTCGTAAACTCAAAATTTAGCTTGCTGAATTGCAATAGAATGTGTCGAGAAAATGGAATTTGCAGTTATATTTTTTTAATTTTCAAATTTTGTTGTATTCAGCTAGCTGAATTCCAAAATTTTTTCGAAAACTCAAAATTTAGCTTGCTGAATTGCAATAGAATGTGTCGAGCATGTCGAATTTGCAATTATAATTTTTTATTTTTCAAATTTTGTTGTATTCAGCTAGCTGAATTACAAAATTTTTTCGAAAACTCAAAATGTAGCTTGCTGAATTGCAATAGAATGTGTCGAGAATATGGAATTTGCAGTTATATTTTTTTAATTTTCAAATTTTGTTGTATTCAGCTAACTGAGTTCCAAAATTTTTTCGAAAACTCAAAATTTAGCTTGCTGAATTGCAATAGAATGTGTCGAGAAAATGGAATTTGCAGTTATATTTTTTTAATTTTCAAATTTTGTTGTATTCAGCTAGCTGAATTCCAAAATTTTTTCGAAAACTCAAAATTTAGCTTGCTGAATTGCAATAGAATGTGTCGAGAATATGGAATTTGCAGTTATAATTTTTAATTTTCAAATTTTGTTGTATTCAGCTAGCTGAATTCCAAAATTTTTTCGAAAACTCAAAATGTAGCTTGCTGAATTGCAATAGAATGTGTCGAGAATATGGAATTTGCAGTTATATTTTTTTAATTTTCAAATTTTGTTGTATTCAGCTAGCTGAATTCCAAAATTTTTTCGAAAACTCAAAATGTAGCTTGCTGAATTGCAATAGAATGTGTCGAGAATATGGAATTTGCAGTTATAATTTTTTAATTTTCAAGTTTTGTTGTATTCAGCTAGCTGAATTCCAAACTTTTTTCGAAAACTCAAAATTTAGCTAGCTGAATTGCAATAAAACGTGTCGAGAATATGGAATTTGCAGTTATAATTTTTTAATTTTCAAATTTTGTTGTATTCAGCTAGCTAAATTCCAAAAATTTTTTAAAAACTCAAAATTTAGCTTGCTGAATTGCAATAGAATGTGTCGAGAATATGGAATTTGCAGTTATAATTTTTTGATTTTCAAATTTTGTTGTATTCAGCTAGCTGAATTCCAAAATTTTTTCGGAAACTCAAAATTTATCTCGCTGAATTGCAATAGAATATATCGCGAATATGGAATTTGCAGTTATAATTTTTTAATTTTCAAATTTTGTTGTATTCAGCTAGCTGAATTCCAAAATTTTTTCAAAAACTCAAAATCAAGCTTTCTTAATTGCAATAGAATGTGTCAAGAATATTGAATTTTCAGTTATAATCTTTTAATTTTCAAATTTTGTTGTATTCAGTTAGTGGAATTCCAAAATTTTTTCGAAAACTCAAAATGTAGCTTGCTGAATTGCAATAGAATGCAATAATTTTTTAATTTTCAAATTTTGTTGTATTCAGCTAGCTGAATTCCAAAATTTTTTCGAACACTCAAAATTTAGCTTGCTGCATTGCAATAGAATATGTCGAGAATATGGAATTTGAAGTTATAATTTTTTAATTTTCAAATTTTGTTGTATTCTGCTAACTGAATTCCAAAATTTTTTCGGAAACTAAAAATTTAGCTTGCTGAATTGCAATAAAATGTGTCGAGAATAAGGAATTTGCAGTTATAGTTTTTTAATTTTCAAATTTTGTCGCATTCAGCTAGCTAAATTCCAAAATTTTTTCAAAAACTCAAAATCAAGCTTGCTGAATTGCAATAGAATGTGTCGAGAATATGGAATTTGCATTTATAATTTTTTAATTTTCAAATTTTTGTTGTATTCAGTTAGTGGAATTCCAAAATTTTTTCAAAAACTCAAAATCAAGCTTGCTGAATTGCAATAGAATGTGTCGAGAATATGGAATTTTCAGTTATAATCTTTTTATTTTCAAATTTTGTTGTATTCAGTTAGTGGAATTCCAAAATTTTTTCGAAAACTCAAAATGTAGCTTGCTGAATTGCAATAGAATGCAATAATTTTTTAATTTTCAAATTTTGTTGTATTCTGCTAGCTGAATTCCAAAATTTTTTTGAAAGCTCAAAATTTAGCTTGCTGAATTGCAATAGAATGTGTCGAGAATATGGAATTTGCATTTATAATTTTTTAATTTTCAAATTTTTGTTGTATTCAGTTAGTGGAATTCCAAAATTTTTTTCGAAAACTCAAACTTAAGCTTGCTGAATTGCAATAAAATGTGTCGAGAATAAGGAATTTGCAGTTATAGTTTTTTAATTTTCAAATTTTGTCGCATTCAGCTAGCTAAATTCCAAAATTTGTTCAAAAACTCAAAATCAAGCTTGCTGAATTGCAATAGAATGTGTCGAGAATATGGAATTTTCAGTTATAATCTTTTTATTTTCAAATTTTGTTGTATTCAGTTAGTGGAATTCCAAAATTTTTTCGAAAACTCAAAATGTAGCTTGCTGAATTGCAATAGAATGCAATAATTTTTTAATTTTCAAATTTTGTTGTATTTAGCTAGCTG
Source organism: Musca domestica (assembly GCF_030504385.1). Lineage (NCBI taxonomy): Eukaryota > Metazoa > Arthropoda > Insecta > Diptera > Muscidae > Musca > Musca domestica. The sequence goes on along the minus strand of NW_026712334.1, from coordinate 5,668,265 downwards.
AATTCCAAATTTTTTCGAATACTCAAAATTTAGCTTGCTGAATTGCAATAGAATGTGTCGAGAATATGGAATTTGCAATTATAATTTTTTAATTTTCAAATTTTGTTGTATTCAGCTAGCTGAATTCCAAAATTTTTTCAAAAACTCAAAATCAAGCTTTCTTAATTGCAATAGAATGTGTCAAGAATATGGAATTTGCAGTTATAATTTTTTAATTTTCAAATTTTGTTGTATTCGGCTAGCTGAATTCCAAAATTTTTTCGAAAACTCAAAATTTAGCTTGCTGAATTGCAATAGAATGTGTCGAGAATATGGAATTTGCAATTATAATTTTTTAATTTTCAAATTTTGTTGTATTTAGCTAGCTAAATTCCAAATTTTTTCGAAAACTCAAAATTTAGCTTGCTGAATTGCAATAGAATGTGTCGAGAATATGAAATTTGCAGTTATAATTTTTTAATTTTCAAATTTTGTTGTATTCAGCTAACTGAATTCTAAAATTTAGCTTGCTGCATTGCAATAGAGTGTGTCGAGAATATGGAATTTGCAGTTATAATTTTTTAATTTTCAAATTTTGTTGTATTCGGCTAGCTGAATTCCAAAATTTTTTTGAAAACTCAAAATTTAGCTTGCTGAATTGGAATAAAATGTGTCCAGAATATGGAATTTGCAGTTATAAGTTTTTATTTTTCAAATTTTGTTGTATTCGCCTAGCTGAATTTCAAAAATTTTTCGTAAGCTCAAAATCTAACTTGCTGAATTGCAATAGAATGTGTCGAGAATATAGAATTTGCAATTACAATTTTTTACTTAAACATTTTTTTTTATTCAGCTAGCTAAATTCCAAAATTTTTTCGAAAACTCAAAATTTAGCTTGCTGAATTGCAGCAATGGAATATGTCGAAAATATGGAATTTGCAGTTATAATTTTTTAATTTTCAAATTTTGTTGTATTCAGGTAGCTGAATTCCAAATTTTTTTCGAACACTCAAAATGTAGCTTGCTGAAATGCAATAGAATGTGTCGAGAATATGGAATTTGCAGTTATAATTTTTTAATTTTCAATTTTTGTTGTATTCAGCTAGACGAATTCCAAATTTTTTTCGAAAACTCAAAATGTAGCTTGCTGAATTGCAATAAAATGTGTGGAGAATATGGAATTTTAGTTTTATGTAATTCTTTTGTTCCTCTTCTATTGAGCTTACGATCTCGTCACTTGGGTTAAAAATGTTTTTTGTCATAGAAGTTATTTTTTAAAATAACTTCTGGGGAGAATATCCCAGACAAGAAACAAGGGAACTGATGAGGATTGGTGGCTCTTTCCGAAAACTAGGTATTCCCTGCCTTACCCCCTGGTAAACACTACCATCGTTCTCCACTCATAAACAAACGTTGTTTTTATAAAAACAACAATAATGGGATTTTGCCTGACGATTTTGCAACAACATAATTTTTTATTTTCAAATTTTGTTGTATTCAGCTAGAGGAATTCCAAAATTTTTTCGAAAACTCAAAATTTAGCTTGCTGAATTGCAATAGAATGTGTCGAGAATATGGAATTTGCAATTACAATTTTTTATTTAAAAGTTTTGTTGTATTCAGCTAGCTGAATTCCAAAATTTTTTCGAAAACTCAAAATCAAGCTTGCTGAATTTTCAAATTTTGTTGTATTTAGCTAGCAGAATTCCAATTTTTTTCGAAAACTCAAAATTTAGCTTGCTGAATTGCAATAGAATCTGTCGAGAATATGGAATTTGCAGTTATAATTTTTTAATTTTCAAATTTTGTTGTATTCAGCTAGCTGAATTCCAATTTTTTTTCGAAAACTCAAAATTTAACTTGCTGCATTGCAATAGAATGTGTCGAGAATATGGAATTTGCAGTTATAATTTTTTAATTTTCAAATTTGGTTGTATTCAGCTAGCTGAATTCCAAAATTTTTTTGAAGACTCAAAATTTAGCTTGCTGAATTGCAATAGAATGTGTCGGGCATGTCGAATTTGCAATTATAATTTTTTATTTTTCAAATTTTGTTGTATTCAGCTAGCTGAATTCCAATTTTTTTTTCGAAAACTCAAAATTTGCTTTGCTGAATTGCAATGAAATGTGTCGAGAATATGCAATTTGCAGTTATAATTTTTTAATTTTCAAATTTTGTTGTATTCAGCTAGCTGAATTCCAAATTTTTTCGAAAACTCAAAATTTAGCTTGCTGAATTGCAATAGAATGTGTCGAGCATATCGAATTTGCAATTATACTTTTTTAACTTTCAAATTTTGTTGTATTCAGTTAGTGGAATTCCAAAATTTTTTCGAAAACTCAAAATTTAGCTTGCTGAATTGCAATAGAATGTGTCGAGAATATGGAATTTGCAGTTATAATTTTTTAATTTTCAAATTTTGTTGTATTCAGCTAGCTGAATTCCAAAATTTTAGAATTTTTAATCTTCAAATTTTGTTTTATTCAGCAAGCTGAATTCCAAATTTATTTTTTTCGAATACTTTATATTTAGCTTGCTGAATCGCAATAGAATTTGTCGAATTTGCAATTAGATTTTTTTTAATTTTCAAATTAATTTTTTTTTTAAAACTCAGCATGTTGAGTTACAATGATCTTTAGAATACCAAGTGTCTTTTGCAATTAATTTGTATTTTGCACATATTTTGATGTATTCAATAAAATGTGCCGAGCATGTTGAATTTGCATTTTTTTTAATTTTCAAATTAAATTTTTTTTTCAAAACTCAGCGTGTTGAGTTACAATAATCTTTTTTCGAAAACTCATAATAAAATACTTGTAGTTTATCATTTATTTAAATGGTTTATTTTATTTTGTCAAAAATGTTTTAATACATCAAAGTTTATTAAGCATATTCATTTGTCATCGTCAGCACTTAAATACTATTAATGAAATAAATAAATAAAATTAGGGTTACAATTAAGTAAATAATAAGTAAGAGATAGAAGGCAAAGAACTAAGAACAACTTCAAAGTACAATAGATACATTTTTAATAAGTAGAATAAATGACATGATTTGTTTTAACATCGATTTAAGTTTACTTAAAATATTTAATGACTATATGAAAATAAATTAAACAAATACAATAAATTATAATAAATAAATAAATAATAATTACTATTAAAAACAAAAAAAGTCTTAATTATTTTTAGAGCAAATTGTTGCATTCAATTCTGGCAAAAGAACGAAACAAAAATACAACTCTAATTAAAGAAAAACAAAAAAAAAAGATTTGAACTTTTTAAATATGGCTTAGCACCAGTTTATGTTGTTGAGTGTGTATGTGTGTATGTATTTCCTTTCAATAAATTAAAATTAAAAGATGAGTAAATTACTTAAGATGTCCTTTTTTTGTTTTCATTAGTTTTAAGAACTTAAAATAATACTTTCTGAGAGAGAGCGAGAGATAGGAAAGGACAAAACGAAGAGAATAACGAATTAAGAACTACCACCATATTTGCTGCTAAGAAGCGTCTCAGAAGAATACCCATTTTATTTCATTATGTTTTTTTATTATAGTTATTGGTTTAGTTTTTTAAGTGTATGTGTGTTTTTGTGATTTCTATTTTTAAGAAACGACCAAAAATATTTATTTATTAAAAATTTGCTTTTAATTACCATTTGTTGTTGTAATGTATCGTCTATTTTGTTGTTTTAATGTGTTGAATTAAAATTAAAGCTTTTTGTTAAAAATAATAAATTGAATTATATGTATGAAAATAAATTTAAATTGGAAACTTAGGCTTAGTCTTGTTGAAATAGAAATAAAAGCTATAGAAACAGAATCAAGTGCGGACATGGCAAGACTGATCAAGGCGAATGAATGAAAAGTGATAGAGGGTAAAGTATGATTCATTATTATTTTTCTTGTAAATAGTATAAGAAGCCAAAGAGGTGGAAAGTATTTACCAAAAAAAAAAAATAGTATAAATAAAATTAAAAATCAGATATAAAACTTACCTCTGACAAACCCATTTAAATATTTCCATGATCATTGCGATATAAAATGAGGTCCAAACATCAACTGATTTTGAAATTACGTTTATGTAAACTTGACCAAATTTGACGTAAATTGTATTAAAAGTTGAAAGGATGCAAAAACTGCTATTATAGCTAGAATTTATGCTAGGATATACAAACTCGGATTCGTCGTATACGCTTTTTTAAGGAATTAAACCGACAAATCCCTTTTTTCATTAAATGATCTAAATCCAGAAATGTATTTTAAAAGGGTATCGAAAAATATGGACACAGTTTCAAATTTTATTTATAGAATTTGGAAACAGTGTGATGTTTTGAATTTTCAGCCATTAATTGTACATTTTTCTTAAAGATGTTATTATTAACAAATAAAAAAGCAGCGAAGTTCCAGGCCGAACTTTTTATACCCTCCACCGTTGGGAAGAAACTTGAAAATTAAAAACATATTCGTCGAAAAATACCTTTTGAACGAAAACCGTTATATGTTAGCTATACACAGACGTGGAACTGCTTAGACAATATCGTGGACTTATATAGACAGTTCTATTTCAGGGGCTAAAGTATTCAGAAGCAACTCCTTGTGTTGATTCTCAGACAATTCCATTGAAAATTTGGCTAAAATCATAAAAATACCAAATACGGGGAGGTACCATTATATGGGGGACATATCGTGGACCTATATAGATAAATCTCTTCAAGGGTTTAAATAAAAGATTTTTTTTTATGATAACAAAAGAAATTTTACCTACTTATCAGAAGATAACAGAATGGCAAATTCTCTTAAAATTTCACACATCCAAATATTTTTACAAACACAAGATCTGGTGTGAGCCCACACCTTTTACTACCCACTAAAAAAGCGGTCAAAAATGTTAAATAACAAAACGCTCGTTCAAATGTGAAATTAGCGACCGATTATTTTCAAATTTCTCACATCCCAGTATCTCTACCAACACCCTTAAACAGGAGGCGTGCGGAAAGTATCCCACACCACTGAATTGCGAAAAATATAACCTATGTTACTTTCAAACACTCCAGTTACTGTGAACATTTCGGGGAATACCGTTTGAGATTTTTTTATGATAGAATCTTTTATATAATGAGGACTACAATACTCATGATTAATTGTTGTAGATCTAAATCAGGGAAATACACGAAACTATTACTATGGTCTTTGAATATCTCTATTTTTTTCCAGTATATGTGGATTTATCTGAAATTTATCTTATTAAAAGGTACACTGCAATGAAATAAGAAACCTTTGAAATAGGATTAAGTTTCGAAAAAATCGGTAATTCGATTAAAGATTAAAATTATTTGGAAATTTTTGTGGGTTAGAGGTAAGTTCATCTTTTCTCCCACTTTAAAAATTATTTTTTCACACATTTCATAAAAAATCCGAAGTTTTGGAAATATTTTCACATTAAGCCAATGCTTAAATTAATCAAACAGTCTTCTATGAATTATGAATTTTAACCTCCTCACTTTTAATCATTCGCCCTAGGACCTACTTGCCATGCCCATGAACTATTTTTTTAAGACTATCAAAAAAGTGGTCATCAGCGACAACACAGTTGCCACACATATTGCCACATTTCTGACTATAAAAACACCCTACATTTGTTGTTGGTTTTTGTTGTTCGGCTGATTTTCTTTCATTTTCTGATTTGTACTAGATATCTATGTATGCGTTCTTGCCTTCGATAGAGTACCATGATGACTTGATGGTGGCGGTGGAGGTATTTGTATGACTGGCAATGTTCCCGACAATTGAGGATTTGTAAATGCCACTGCCCTTTCCTTCTTCGAAATCGATGAGAACGGCCTTAATCGTATATAAAGGACCGCCGAAATAAGGCACGATGTTACCAAAATGCCCAGAAGTACGATAAGTGTTATCGCAAAGCCAGGCGTGGTCATGCAGATGAGACCATCTTCTCTAGCTGGAAACACCATTGTTTGGGCTGCTGCTGAAGCGGTGGCATTGGCATTTTCATCAATGGCAAATGTCAGGTCACCAGAGGACACCACTTTGATGATGCGATTCAAACCAACCTGAGGTTCATTGGGATCGACGGCACGGGCGCGACGTTGTACACGACGTTCATCTCTTCGCTTGCCAATGGAACTGCCCACATGATAGGTGTCTACATGCAGCTGGGGTGGTGGTGGGCCGTATTGAGATTCGGGGCCAACTTGTAAATGATGAACTTCCTGAAGATTGGGGTCAGAACACTGGTCAGGACATTGATAGCGACAAATTTGTATGGTACACTGGAAGTGGACTTCCATGGAATCGGGAAATTTGAAAGCTTGGAAATGGGCATAGGACAGTACCGAAGCGGAGGCTCCAAAGTTTTTGATTTTGGTGAAGCGAGACATCAGTTTTGGTCTGGTAACACATCCCCGTTGATCAACCAATTGTATGGGTGCACGTTTTCCGTCGTGGGCTACACAATTTCTTACCAACATATCGAATTTCGAATCATCATCTTTAATGGCCAAAACCATGGTCATGGTCTGTCCAATCTTTACTAAACCTGAGACCTCCGAAGCCCAAGGCCCTTTGCCAACTTGAATTTGCATCCAACATCCTACATTGTCGCCGGCAAAGTCTGCTCTCACCACATCCAACATGTCGACAGGGAACGGACGGAATGTCACACTTTTCTCGTATTGATCGTGCCAGGTGCAACGCAATTTACGGGCCTGATCCCACACCTCTTGCACCTGAGGATCGTATTGTATGACAATGATGTTCTCAAAATAGGTGCCAGATCCCGACTCATGGCCATAGCCATAAAGGCCGTTCTCAGTATTTCCCGATGTGCCACACTCGTGTAAACCAATGTCGAAGGTGGCCGAGGCCCGACCCAATCCCGAGGGCAAGTGGACACAATTCATGTTGCTGTAATGGCCCTTGGAGAATACAATGCCATAGAAGGGTTTGTCGAATTGGACAAATACTTTCATGCCATTCTTTTCACATTTTACATCCAGGGAAATGATTTTAGCCATATCCTGCACCGGGGATGACCAAATCTCATTGGTACTGGAAGCACCCACACTTAAATCGGGCAATGCCTGGGGCACGTGCACGGGAGCTGGTGGTGGTCTTTGAGGTGGCAACGGTGGTGGTGGTCCTTGATAGGCGAGCTGTGACGGAGGTGGCGGTGGGCCGAACGGTTGACCCAACGCCAATGGTATGCCCTGATTATTGCCTGTAATAACATAAAAAGTTGCTATTATTCACAAAATTATCACAGTTCTTGTGGCTTAAATCTTAAACAAGTCTCTTACTTCTGGCCGGTCCGGGCCCCTGGGGCGGTGCCTGTTGTTGCATATTGTGTTGATAGTGCACCTTTTGTGGCTGTTGTTGTTGCGGTTCAGGTTCAGATTCCAAGGCAACTTGATCCACTTCATTGTCGTGATCGGATATTTCTTCGTTACCCTTAACCACATCTCCATCGTCGGCTAAAGCAAGCTGGAAGAAAAATAAAAAAGAAAATTGCATTTTTTAAGAAAATATTTTCAATATTAATGAATTAGTTTGAAAACAAAATGCTGAAACAGACTAAAGCTCAATTTTTAAACTTGGAAAAATTCCCATCTGAGATGAAGATGATTGGTCTGCGGTGTTTATTGTGTTTATTGTTTTTTGAAATATAGAGTTTATGTCTCCTTAAGTGAAATACGCTTTATTTGTCTCAAGAAAATTTTTGAATCAGAATCTGAATACAGAAATGAACTGTAGTTATTATACCCTCAGCCATATGGCTAGAGAGGGCCAAAACGTGCCTCATCGAAATAACGGTTTAAACCCTAGGTCTAATCCGTTTCCTAGGACCAAATCCGTTTCAGGACATTTGGAGTCGATCTAGCGATGTCCGTCCTTCTGTCTGTCTGACTGGCTGGTGTGCACGATAACTCTCGACGGGAGTATCCGATTTGTTACAACTTGGTACATTGTAATATTATTATCAAACTTAGATCGAGTTCAGAGATGGGCGATATCGGTCCACTCTTTCTGTACCTCCTCCACAAAAGGTCAAAATTTACTGCACGGAAAGAGAAAGAATGATCCGATTTTGCTCCAACTTTGCAGGACCTAGTACTTGCATAAATTCTAGGTTAAAGTCACAACGGATCAAAATTCGAATAATTATAACTCTTATAATGTGTTGTAAGAGTCCGATTGTCGTCAAATTGCACACATCAAAATATTTTTTATTAACCCTAGGTCTGTCGCGATGATGGGATATATCTGCCCACTCCTTGTGGTATCTTCTCCAAAAGGGTTAAAAATTTGAATATCGATGAATATTATAAAACGTGAAATTAACATTCCATTCCAATCAAACCTGGCACAACTCAATATTTTCATCAATACAAAATCTCCCACAAAGTGTCGATAATAAAATCCGAATCATCCGGTTCACTTCATATTTCACTCATCCCATTATTTGTACTAACACAAGATTTTTTTGCTAACGCAAGATCTGTTGTGAACATGATAGATATTTACCAATCCCTTATGGTATTTACAATTTTCAATATTTATATATGTCATAACTTGCGAAACAAAACAACGATTCTATACACCTTGCTATATTCAAATATTTCCCATTAACATAAATCTGATTTGAATATGTCATTTATCGAAATTTATGATTTCGTATAAAATCGGACATTTATCGATTTTCTTAAAATTTTGCAGATATTAATATTTTTATCTGTATTAGATGAAGTGGAATATTTCGTTCCGCTATATCTGGTACGTCACGCATATTTCCACATTTTCTAAAAATTTGCCCATAATTCATATAAAGTATGGGAAGTAGACGATACAGTCCATTATTATTGACATTATTTAGATTAGGAACGAATTCGACAATACTGGCCAACTGCTTTGAAACATCCCCCATAAAGGATCAACAGTTTGAATTATTGTAACTCAAGGCTGGGGGTATACCTCTTTCCGCAAAACCGACAGATGCTATTCAACTTTTTTTATTAATTACACACATTTACTTCCCTCCACTTCTCCATTCCCCAAAAAATATTCACCTTCCCATATAATGGTCATTTCTCCAATCATCCTCTTCATGCCAACATTATTATTGAATATCAGGATTTAATCATATTTTTTACTTTCTCGAAATTCCCACGATGTTGTGAAACCCTTTCATTTTTTTCTCTTTGTTTGTATCAAAGATTCCGCGTTGAAATCGAAAACTTGTTTCCTCATTTTCAAATCACACGCGAATAACTTTCATTTGTGCTACTCCTTTGAATGAAAAAAAAATAACTATCAACCTGTTTTCCATGAAAGCTGTAAAAACGACCAATTTTTACACACAATGTCCTAAATTAGTTTCGGCCGCTCTCTCGCGGTAAAATCACCATTAAATAAATCAAATATGAATAATTGTGTGACAGTGGGTTGGATGAAAAGGAGTCAAGTGATGTTTCAATTCCGGTTCTTTTGGCAAGACAAGCATTTCATACATTACTGCCTTTGAAGATGATCGTAATTCAACATTTTCAGAAGACAACAGATTGTTTGAAATAGCCCTTGAAGATAGCATGGCATTTTGTGAACTAAAAAAATGTTTATATATAGGTTCATATAACGTAAATACTTCAGCAGCGCTTTTATAAGTTAAAAAAGTTTCATTCCTCCTGTATGAATGGGGAAATTTTGGTTTTCTATGAGTTAGAAGATATGCGGGAGTACTTTGTGAGAGAATACGATTCTCTAGTTTCAACATGAGGAAATACGTTCTTATAGAAGACGTTGACACTATTAGACCTTCTGGTCTGACAAAAAACCTTCTGGTGTGACATAGAACTTTTTTACGGGACAGGTCTAGTCTTCTATGGGATAGAAAATTTTTTGGTCAACTCTGTTGGATTCACCGGCTCATGTTTTAGTTACCCCGATATTTGTTGTAAAAAACAAGTAAGGAAAGGTAAAAAGTCGGGTGGGCCGACTATATGACACCCTAGACCTCCATGCGTATTTACTAGAGCTCCCGTAACAAAAAATTTTATATTGGGAATTTATGTGGAGGGAGGGACTTTATCACAAAATTGGATGAAACATATATATATATATATATATATATATATATATATATATATATATATATATATATATATATATATATAAGGCCATAATTCGTGCCAAAGGTGACCAATTCGAACAAATCTAAACTTATTGTAAAAATTTGATGCCATTTCCGATAATTTTTGTTTCATTCAATAAGATTTAAAAAAAAATGTAAAAATTATGGTGTTTGATTTTGTTTTTTATCTCACTCTGTATTTGATACAATTTTGTTTTGGGTGATCAGATAGTGCTTGAAATCTGATGTTTGGTTTTAGGGTCGCTGTTCATGTGTGGTCTAGACATATGGAGGTAGTTTTTGGAAATGTGTATTATAATTGTACGAAAAATACTAAATGGAATCCTTAAATTTGATATTGAGGTATCTATTAGTATCTGGAATTGAGATATTTAGGTGGTTTTTGTAGTATGATTGTACTCAAAGTATTAAATATCCCTAAAGTTTGTATTGCGTGAAGGAATAAGCGAAATCCTGAAAGCTGATGTAGATGTCGGAGGTGTATTTTGGAAATGAAAAGTACTAGATGGTACTAAATTTGATATTGTGTGAAGGGATAGATCTGGAATCCCGAAATTTAATATTGTGGTCTCTGGCATAGAGATATGGAGGTGGTCTTGGAAATGTGTATTATAGTTGTACAGAAAATACTAAGTAGAACTAAATTTGGCATTTTTTGAAATGATAGAGCTGAAATTACAAAGTGTAAATCCTGAAATTTGATATCACGGTCATTAGTTGAGATATGGAAATTATTTTGTAAATGTTTGCTTTAATAGTACGAAAAGAACTAAATATTACTAAATTTGATATTGGACGAAAGGATAGAGCTGAAATCCTGAAATTTGATATGGAAGTCACTGGGGAGAAAGGAGGTGGTTTTGCAAATGTGTTCAAAATGTCACAAAATGTTTCGTTGGGTGTTGGGATATAAATGGAATTCTGAAATTTGTTATATAGTCCACTGTTGGTCTCCAGGGTATACAAATAGAGACTTTAAAATAGTTTTGTCACAAAAAATTTATGTAGGTCCATTGTGAAAATGTTGAAGACTTTTCTGATGTAAAAGGTAAACAATTTCCCATTATTCTTTCTGAAAAAGCACAAACGTGTTTATTCAAAGTCATAAAATTTAGTACGATGTACGAAATTTTGAATAAAGAATTTTATCAAACCGAATAAATTATGCAGTTAAAAGGCTTAACACGGACTTTTGGATCGAATCTAATATATTAAGGTAGACTTTCCCACTATGAGCCGTTTTTTACGCTTCTTCCATTTCTTTCAAATATAAATAAAAAACAATTTCACCAAACAAGAATTCCGCTGGGATGAAATTGAAAGTATTACACCAAAAAAACATATTTTACACACAGAATGCGAAAGTGTCCATGGCCATGACAACCGTAATTTCTTATACAAAGAATAAAAAATAATCTTTGCAAAAAAAAAAAAAATAATAACAATAACACACAAGAGTGCCACAGTGGAAACTAAAAGGGGTCGGCACAGCTACGACAATTTTATGGTAGATGCGTGCCATTTGTAAGGCATGTGCCGGCAATACCAACTACATGCCGTATACTGACTGCGTAAAGTTGTCGTACTTTTTAAGTTTATATTTGGAGCTGATGGCAGAGATTACTTGGTGGGGTCGATTGGTTAACGGGCTGGCTCGCCGGTTGATTAGCTACCTGTCTGTCTGTATGTATATACGTGTCTCTCTCTGTCAACCGGCTTGTTAACATGAATGGAGATTAAAAATAGGGCAACCACTTTTTAACGTGTCTCACTGCGTTCACGGCCAAAACACACCAAGTAGTTTGTTCGCATATTGGTCGGGGTGCTTTCAATTGGGCGACACACATACGCACATCGCTCACATTATCCGGACATCAGAAAGTGGGAACAACATTTGGCAACAATCGATAGCCAACGATTATTATGCATTTGTGTCGAATTTTAAACTCCACTTGGAGAGAGGAGTGGTCTGTCTAGTTGCAATGTGCGTTAAAGCTTCTTGGTACTCTTTGCTTTGCAATTGTAGCAATTTTCAAAATGTCCCCACATTGAAGTATGCTGGTTGGATGACTGGTCGGTTAGGTACTTGATTATGCGGATATATTTCAAATAAAAATTAACGAAAGCAAAAAAAAACGAAAATGTTTACTACCACAACTTTTACTTGGTTGTCTGAAGCTATCTTCTGTCTGGCTGTCCGTCTCTACATTGACCATCCAATTTTGGTCAAATTTGGCAGTAAAAAAACTTGTTTACGGAAACGAAATTTATTTGCGAAATTTCTTGAAAAAGCAGCAACCAACCGCCTTAGGAAAAATGACAAAGATAAGAAAGGCCAATGGATCGATTTTTTTTCCTTCTTAAAAAGATCATCAGTGTTTTCACTTTTTTCCTGACCAGGCCTTTGCATATTTCCTCTTTCTTTGGCTGGATCAATTTTTAAGATTTTTTCCAGCCTTGAATTTTGAGACTAATTTAATCGATAAACGCTGTTTTAATTTGCAATCTTCAAGAGGCGGTCTGGCTGGTTGGTTGGCAAAGTTACATTCTATACTTCGCCCAGATCGAATTACATTCCCACGCTGAGTGCCTGCCTGACTGGTTTTTAGGCATTTCAAGTTATGGATTAAGAGGAAAAAGTTATTTTTTCTGGTAAAGAAAAGGCATTTCTTTTCGGGTTGACATTAATGAGAAGTTGCGTTTGGTATGCCAAGGAATTTTTTTTTATCGAAGAAAGATCGCAGCACATCATAAAACAATTTCCATGGCAAAATTGTGAATGGAGGAATGTCATTAGGTCGGCACATAAATCCGTTGCATTATTTTACTGCACAGAAAGGTGTTTCGCTGCTGTCAAATTAGATATTTATTTAAATGACAACATGGTTTCGGATTATAAATGATAATTGTAATTGCATAATCCGAAATGGACAAACAATGCATGGCTTGTACATCATTGATCTCAAATCGGGAGAAATGATATCTACAGGATATATAATTTAATCTGAAACGAAAAAATTCGACAAAATTTTGGAGAGGTATATCTAGGCCGTATGTGATAACTTGTGTCGAATGTCACTTTTATATATATCCTATATATAAGAGAGTCGTAAAATGATGACGAAAAGTATTAAATAGTACTATATTTGGTACAATTTGGTATTGGTTGAACAAACAGTGCTTGAAATCTGAAATTTGCTATTAGGGTCGCTGTTCAAGTGTAAGCTGGACATACGGAGGTGGTTTGGGAAATGTGTACTATAACTGTACGAAAAGTACAGATTGGTACTATATTTGGTATTGCGTAAGGGGATAGGGCTGGCATCCTCAAATTTGATTTGGAGGTCTCTGTTGGTATCTGGAATTGAGATATGGAGGTGGTTTTGGAAATGTATACTACAAGTGCACGAAAAGTACTGATTTTGGATCACTATTGGTATCTAGGGTGGATAGATGTTGATCGAACCCCAAAATTTGATATAAAGATCATTGTTGGTATCTGAGTTAAAAATATGGAAATTGTTTTGAACGAAAATAACTAAATGCTACCGAATTTGGTATTGGATGAAGAGACAGAGCTAAAATCCTGGATGGATGTCACTGTTGGTGCCTGTAGTTGAGAGAAGGGTGGTGGGATAGAGATGGAATTCTGAAATTCGGTATCGAGGTCTCTGTTGAAATTCGAAATAGTTTGTACGATGTATGACATCGATGTCTTGGAATGGCTATATAAAATTTTGAGGTGTACTTTTCGCTGACGAAGTAAAGGGCAGTTGATAGTCTCTATTCATAAAAGAATAGAGTGATGACTGATCAATCAACGCCTCGATGAAGCGGCTGAAACTACAGTCCTGGAATGTGGTGGCTTTATGTACTAAAAAGTACGCAAAAGTACTAAATACTAAGAGACTTGGTATTTGGTTTTATGCAATGAGTCTCTTTGGACAAAATTCGTCTCAGGATATTTGCAGTTGATCTAGAAAGGACGTCTATCTGTCTATGTAAACGATAAGGGATTATCCGATTTGGTCCAAATTTGGCAGATCGTAATATTTATACCCTAAGCCCAGATAATATTTAGATATGGCTCCTATATATAGCTTCGTCCGATTTGTCTTTTATTGTGTACCAAATGTGTAATATTAGGCCAAATAGGATGGAATTTGGCACATACTACAAAATTGAGCCTAGAACCAAGCATGTCAAGTTTGGTGAAAATCGATTTTGATATAGCTATAGCTCTCATAAGATTCATAAGATTTGTTAATTTCGTCGGCCACAAAAAAGATATCATATACAGCCCAAAAATACTTTTGTCATATTTTATCGAGATCCGTTCAGATTCGGATATAGCTCCCATATACATCCAAATTAAGTTTAGTACTTGAAATTTGAAAATTTGTTGAGACATGGCTACATCTCTCATGCCTCACGTATGTAATACGAGCATGCTCTCCACAACAATGATATATGGTACCAGATACAGCTCAGAAATACCTCTACCTCGGAATACCTCGGTTCAGATTTAGAAAAAGCATTAGAACGACTTCTAATAAACTGAATTGAATGACCTGAAAATCCTTCCTCAAAAAGCTAAAGCTGAAAATTCGTCTGAAGGCCTTCTACGGCTAGAGCACACATTCTTAAATATCAAAATATAAAAATAAATTATAATTTACTCAATTTCATTACATCGGGTTTCCAAAAATATAAAACTAATTTTGTGAGAGGTGTATTATGGAGTCTTTAGTACATTTTCCACAAAACCTATCCCAACAATTGGAGGGAAAACGCATTTTACTGAGTTTTCTTCAACAAAGAAAAAAGCTATGTTCAATTAATTTTCAATTTGTTTCCAATTTGCTATCAAACAATTACACTGCGATTTCCTTACTCTATTCAATTGTACCTATCGATTCTCTGGAAAAAAGAAAAAAAAAAAACAAAAATAGAGAAAGAAACCGGTATTCAATTTTCACTAGATAGCATCTGCTATATTTGGACTAATTAAACCAAATAAAAATCGTTCCAATGATTGGAAGAAATTAAAAAAAAAAAAAAATTTATTTCTAGTTTCCTACCACTTCAGCCTCGATTTTTTTCTCAGCGATGAATGAATGAATGACTGACTGAATGAATGAGCATTGCCTGAATTCAATAAATGGTCCAAAAATGGTAACAATGACACAGTCTCGAACCATGCTGCACAGAGGCCTGCTGCATTTTCTAAACAACTTGCCCGATATAGTTATATAAGTAAATGCAACCAACCATTTACTGCATGGCAATGTGAACAACTGCAATGATGCGATGAGAAGATGACGATGATGGGAGGTGGTGGTAGTGATATGCCTTGACGATCAACTGACAAACGAACGTACGACGAACACCATGTATGGGCACAAAAAGAAAGTAAACTGTAAAGTAATCCGGTTTAGATACGGTTCCGTTTCAAATTAAGTTCAAGGCTAGAAAATAGAAATAAACGTGCAACGGTTCACATATAGACGACAGTCCAGAGACGAACAGTAGCAGGCCAAAGTGGTAGCTTCAGTGTTTAGAAATATACACAAAAACTGCAACAACAATTCAATGTGAAAAAGCACTGAAGAAGAATACTTAGGTGCATGAATAAAAGAAGCGGAAGAGAATAAAAAAATGAAAAGCAAATTAAAAAAAATGAAAAATAACACTGGTGACATATATTTTCCCAAACCGTGTGTACAGCTAGCAGACTGTATTTTACACTTTTCTTTATTGTTATTGTTGGACTATGATTTACCGTCAGCCTTACCCATATACTTGCATGTGTATATATAGACATTATATGGTACATAAATGTCATTGCAATTAACATTGTTTGCTGCTGTATCAAATATAGGGGAACATATGAGAAGCATTATAACAGTTCACGGCAAATACGCTCACATAATGTTGTTGGTTAAATTGCTCTTTGAAGATTGTGCCACAAACACGATGTGTCGCTGTTTGAAAAATAATTTTCTTACTGTTACCAACAAAACACAACAACGAATTGTAGGCCATTCAGTGATTACGACCTTCAAAATTCCAAACAATCTTTATACCACCAGTTCCATAAAATGTTATTTATATCCAAGTTTTTCATTTATCGAAAATAATAATAGCAAAATTATTACTTTTTGTATGAAAAAGTGTTCAAAATGTTTCATCTTGAAGTTTACCGAAGAGCATATAAGTTAAACCATTGCACAACGCTAGAACATCAAATTTTTCAGGCCAAAACTAACCACCACCAAATCTAAATCATAGAAACCAATTTTGGCCTCAATATCGAATTTCAGGGTTCAAGCTCTATCCATTTACTCAACGACAAAATTTAGTATCATTTAGTAATTTACGAATAATCACAGCATTCCCAAATCCATCCAATTCTTTCAAAACTATATAATTTCAGATCTATCCTAAGACTCAATTCCAAATTTATTACCTTATTTTTCGTACAGTTATACTACCCATGTCCACAACCAACTTCTTCTCTCCACCCTATATACCAACAGTGACGTAAGAAATAAATTTCAGAATTCCATGTCCTACTCAACAACCCACAGAACATTCTGTAACATTTTTGTACCTTTCCGATATACACCCAAAGGGATTTCAGTTCCATCCCTTAACCCAATACCAATTTAGCAACAAACTCCTCCCCTGAACCCTAGACACTAACAGTTACATTCATATCAAATTTCAGGATTTCAGTGCTATTCATTCACCATGTCAAGTCCATATCAAGTTTGAGAATTCCAGCCCCATCACTTAATCTAATACCAAATTTGGTACCTTTCGGTGTTTTTCGTACAATTCATACAATTATCACACAATTCCAGATACCAACAAAGAAATTAATATCAAATCAGCCTATCCCTTCACCCAATACCAAGTTTAATACCATTCAGTTTTTTTTCGTGTAATTATAGTAGTTCGAAACCACCTTCATATGTCGAGGTGTAGCCTAAAATTAACAGCGAACCTAATTTAAGATTTAAAATGCTATCTTTTCACCCAATATCAAATATAGTACTGTTTAGTACTTTTCGAGCACTTGTGGTGCCGATTTCCAAATCCACCTCCTAATCACAAACCTACCACCAACAGGGACCCCAATACAAAAAATCCATCACTACAAAACAAACTTTGCTGTGAAACAGATTTGCCAATAGAACATGTGTCGAGCTTGGAGGGTAGCGGGTATTTAATTCGCATATGCTAAATCGTAATAAGCTCGAAAAAATACTACTTTCAGATAATGGCCCTGTAAGCCATCATCCAAACCAAATATATCTGATGAGCCTTGATTCTTATACCA